>NW_027526257.1:1307616-1465002 GCF_048455015.1 Haemaphysalis longicornis | reverse complement strand
TATCCTCCAATTCGGCTGACAGGCGTCGTGGCAGAGACAGCACTTTTAAGACATCCTCTAAGTGGCGAGTAAATCGTGTATTTCTATGGTCATGGCTTTCTAGGGCTAATTTATTATACCGTTTTTTCGCAGCTCTTCGTATAAGATTTGTTATACCGACGCCCTGTAGCTGTTCGTTGTGTGGTACAGAACGGCGTCACGTTGTGTACAGGAACTGCTTGAAATGAATAGTGCTTGATCGAATTGGGAGAAACACGTGTTTTTATTTTACATGTGTATTTGTTATTTTCGTGCTGTGCACTAGTGTGCTTTTTCAATAAGACAGTGTCCCTGACTGTCTTTCTTAGTCGCCGGCTGCCACATAAAAAGTCGGGCTTTCAAAGTACTTTTTAAAGTACACCTGTCATCATATTATTTAGGTTAACAATTTTAGCTGTTGATAAAATAATAGGTCGGGCTGGTGGAATTAGGTCTGGGCATGCAGGCCTAGGCAAACAGGCGGCCCAATTATTGTTTCTTTTTTATGTCTGCTTGTTTTATACTCCTCTCTGAGGTAAACAAATTCCTTGGAATTCGTTACGACGCGTGTAATTGACTAGGGCGTGTGAGAAAGATCAACAGCGTGTAACGCCAAGGTAAATTGTTTACCCTGTTGAACATTGTGCAACTGCGAAACGCACGTTTACAAAAAAATAGCGAAGCTTGCACTAACGTGCAAGACTCGTTTGGCGAATCTTTGTAGCTGAGAAGAACCGGACACATGGGTACGTTTCAGTATTACTGTTCATTTGCACATTTATAGTGCTCATAATCGTCGTCACATGCTTCGAAGAAGTCGTCTTCGTTGCGGCAAGTAGTGCATGCAAAGTGATCCACAGCACTGACAACTTCCAACAGTTCTTCGTCCTCGACTTGAGGCAGCACATCGTGGCGGTAACTTCAGCGCACAAAGCAGAGTGAACGAAAAGACAGGAAGACCAGATGGCAGCAATGGCGGGATCTGCAAGTTTCGCGAAGAATGGGCCCACCCGTAGCCATGTCTCCAATTATCTATAATGGCTTTTAGAGAACGCGGCGGCCGTGGTGACCTTTCAGTTTCAGAGGTCATTTAAACTTTAGCACTAGCGCTGTAGTATTTTTAACATGCGTGTTAGCACGTGACGACAGCGCTGGAGTTGTATCTTTCTTTTTGCTAAAGCGATGGCAGGAGCAGAGGCCTCAGCGGTCGCTGCGTGGCACGGGCTGACGATCTCTCAGCATTTTCTCACTTCTCAAGGTTTTTTCCAATTTCCTTTTTCCGCATGCTTGATATGCTCGGCGCTCGCCGGTAGTCACGCGCTTTCGAGCGCCCGGCAATTTCTTTGTACTGTGTCCTGCCGCGGTGACCTTAAGACGCGTAACACAGCTCCGGTGGTAACAGATAGGTGTGAACAGATGATAATTCACGCCGAGCACCAGTGGTCACAGCAGCGGGAAGTATCCACCCGCCTGAAAAGGTTGGAACGTGCGGCACAGCCCTGAAACGCACACAGAAGCTACGGAGTGTTAACCCTTCCCTACAAGTAGCAACTGCTTGGACGCAAGCGTGGACTGTGCTTCAAGCAGTAGAAATTTACGCGTAGTTGCTGTGAAGCGTCTTAGAGCTGTTAAAAATGAAGGGAAGTGTGTATTTAAAAGAACCAAAGCAAAAAGGTCCTGAAATTCGTAGAATTCTGTACCAATTTCGGCGTATTCATATGCCTTTACACCGTTGTCTATCTTTCGTTCACATGGGGGCACTGGAGCTGCACATAAACAAAGACAGCGTCCTTATAACTAATTTGGTGGGTGAGGTAATGAGGCTATACACGTCTTACCGTTGTCTCAAGAAGGCGAAGACACGCACTGCCTTCACACTTACAAGCCAATTCCTCGAAAATAAACACGGATATATTCACCGAATATTGTCGGGAACGGCGACAGTACTCACCACAACACCCTCATCTCTCCATACCTGAAGCGGCCTCCTTGCATCCGCTTCAGACAAATTGCTCTCTGTACGGCATTCTCGTCGATACCACGTATTTCAACTTCCACCTGGTTTTACATTCTTTCCTCAGCCTGGCACCCCGTATAACCACCTGCAGAAGCCGAAGCGGCACGAGAATTTAGCCGACCGAGCCAGATACCCTAACCTGACATTCGCATCAGCAGGGATACATATTAAATGAAGCAACACGCCAGAACATCTTGGAAGCAATCTACCGCTAGAGGCAGACTTCACGCCACGTGCATCAAGTGGATGTAGCAGCCCATAATGGACTGGGACAAAATGAGAAAGACCGCACTGAAGCCAAGGCACGCGCGCTATGTTTTCGTTGAACAATTTTTAGAATGTTTTCTTTGTTTTTATTTTTGTGTTTTTATTCTCTCTCTGAAGTGATCTTCAATTTCTTGCTGTTTCTGTATTGATATTAACATGGCTTCCAGCTAAATTTGTTTCTGCTGTAGGTAACAGTGTTCCCGTTTTATCTGTGGCAAGTGCTTCTATTGAGGTTCTAGTTTACTGTAATGTTGGAGTTTGCATGATCAGGTGTGCTCTTCATGATTGGGTTTGAGCGAAGGTACTTCATTGGTGTTTTCCTGGGCCTTCTTTGGAGTAATGCACTGCGCGTTGCTTTCCCTATCTGTTACATATGGATGTGTTGGGTATGGCGGATCAAGCAAGGAAAGCAGGACCCAGCCGTCCGGTTCTCGTGGTGGTCACGGAAAACTCAAGCTCGAGCACGGGAGCGCGGCCGATCTTCCTCTTCTGATCGTGCACCGCCCCCTGCCTTCGCTTGTCTCAACCACCCATTCCACCTTTATTTTCTACATCGGGCTTGGCGTCCTTTCCTTGGATTGCTGGGGTAGCGCGGTCCTCACTTGGGTTTGTGGTCTTTGCAGGGATTGTTCAGTTTGTCCGTGGAGTTTTGAGAGGGCAGGGAGCTTGGGTAAGTTCTCATCCGTATTAAACGGTTGGGTATGTTCCTACGCTTGTTCGAGAAGAGCGATCCGGTGGCGTGTGGGATGCAGTTGCCTGGCTTCACGATGTGCACGTAGCTGATTTCTTGCTCTTTGTAGCTGTTCCCATAAGTTGGTGGCTGCTTCTTGCCTATGTCAAATTGGACGAGTATACGCGCATCGAGGCGACTCATGTGTTCTTGTGTGCCAGTGATTTTGCTTGCTCCTTCTTTTGCGGGAATGGTTTCCGCTAGGGCCGAGTGGCCTTCCGTTGCCGTTACAGCATATAGATATGAATTCATTAGCTGATTTTTTTATTGCCGCAACGTGGTATTAACGACAATGTGGACATTTAGTGGTGCGGTTTGCAACTTCTTGCCTGTGACTAAGAGCACGACAATTATAGCATTGCTGAACGTTATGTCGGTTTGGGAAGCAACTTACTTGCGTGAAGCTGTATCTGGCGGTGCTGGACAGGTATGACTCTTGGAAGATTATTGTGCCGACGTTGTTTGGCCAATCATACGAGTCGCAGAATTGTGTATACCGGAGCTGTGATGTAAGGCTTCAGTGTTCCGATAGGCGTGTTTGGCGGAATCTCATCAAAAACACCGCGGCATGTCTCTTTTTCTGCTGCCTGGTAATTCCCGACCTGGTGATTCTCGCGGCCGATTGCGATGTGTGTGGTTTTAGCATCATGTCGCTGGCTCCTTCCGCGTTTGCGACAATCAGGGGTATGTTCTTTTTTCCTCTACCTGCTTATTGATATTTGGAACTTCGTTGAGATGAAAGCTGTCCGTGAGACCTAGTGCTTTAGTTGCAGCTATAGGTCCGAGCGATGCAAGCGAAAAGCTTCCCTCCCGCTTTAAAATCAACTTGGTGTCCCAAAGCTGCTTGTCAATAGACTTCAAGATGCGAGCCCTCTTTAGTGAGCATGTAAATCATTTGGAAAGGCATCCTCGGATTTCGGTCGGCGTCTGGGAAGGAGCGCTGTGGTTGGAACGAGCGGCATCCTAATGTGGCCGTAAAAATCCAACTTTTGGCCCAAAAACATTACCTTTGGTGTCGTTTTGCTCGGGAAGATGTAGAGTCGTCTGTTAATGAGGGTTTCGGTACATTGGCGAAAACTCCAAACGGTCTATGTCTATATAGAGAGAGCAATGTGACTGTTAATGTTTGTAATGAAGATGCGGCTGATGCTGCGGGTATTCGTTTATGCATGGAGGAAAAAATTTTCTTCCACCATTCGTCGCTGTATTGCCATGGCGTTACACAGCTACATTAGTCCTAACGCCACTGTACAATCACCTCGCCCCACAAAAAAGATCTTAATAAATTGTTGTGATTGTCTCATTTTTTTGTTCGTAAGTGACTCCCCCCCTCCTTCGATTCTTCTCCGCTCTTTTCCCACCAACATTCTAACTTCTCTTACAAACCTTTACTGATGTCCAATTCACTTTTACGTGAATGTAAAGAAGAAGAAGAAGAAGAAAACTGTTTTTCAGAAGACGTTGTTAAAATTCCTGCTGAAGGGGCAGGAGCTAAAGGCATTGAATGCCTGACGAGGACTCCTTGCCCTCTGGAGTTTACAACAGAGGAGTTCACAGCAGAGGACAAGTTCAAATCAAATATGCGTGCTTAGCTATAAGATCCAGCAATAGAGAGAAAAAATAAGTAAATTAAGAAAAAGAAAAGAATCGTACATTTCAAATCATGAGAATCCCAAGTTATACAACATACATAAAACTTTTTTCTGCAATACATATTACCAGCAGATACAATAGAACACGACATATTTCCTTACTGATTGTTCCTCATGTCTATGAGAAAATCAAGTCTTCACACAATACAGTTTAAATTCCTTAGAGTGAGAGACGCCTAGTGATTGTCATATCTCACTTTGTTTTCTATAAACATCACCTTGGTTTCAGTCTTAAATACGGTTGCAGTGGTGGTAAATTTTAAATTATCCGCTAGGAAGTTCAAGACATGTGGTGCCTGATAAGTGGAGGATTTTTTGCCATAATTAATAATTGTTTTAGGTGTACGTCTTATTGGACGCCGTACACAGTAAATAATGACGGTTTTCTGCGTCACGATCTACATATAACTTGTTTCTGTGTACCATCTGCAGAAGTATAAAGTAATACAGCTGGTCAGCTCTAAGTATTCAGTGTTTTGAAAACAAAGGTGAAGTTGGCGGGGTTTGGAATTTTTCTGGAAAATTTTTGAAACACCGTAACATCTTTTTTGCAGGACAACAAGCTTTTTGTAAATATTTTGTGAGGTTGTTCCCCACAGCAATATTCCGTACGTTAGTATTGAATAGAATAGAGAATAATACACGTTTCTTTTTAGCCATAGCGGTACTAAGTGGGATATTTTATAAAAACATCCAACTGTTCGTACCAGAGCCGTAAGTAAATGAGTTACATGTACTGACCAGTTTAACTTTTCTTGTAGCCAAACACCAAGAAACTTTTCCTCATGTACCCGTGCAATAATATGACCTTCGTATTTCGGATTGATATCTTCATTAAAGGGCTTATTTATTGGGAGAAAAATTATATAGGTTGTCTTTGTGGCATTTAATCACAGCTTGTTTTTTTGTAACCAGTTTGAAAGATGCACCAGATATTCGTTTAGAATAGATTCCAGAAATGTTAAACTGTTTGATGAGAAAGAATATTCGCGTCATCTGCATACATAATAATATCAGAAGAACCTGGTATTTTAACAATATCATTCATGTACACAAGAAATAATAACGGGCCAAGTAGGGATCCATGTGGGAGACCTTGTTTCAATTTCCTTTCGGCAGATAATATGTTATTGATGCCAACTATTCGATATCAATCATGCAAGCAGTTTTCCGGAATTTGTAATGCGATCCCACAATTTCCACTGCTAGATAATTTTTAACAGCAAATTAAAATGTATTGAATCAAATGACTTTTGAATATCTAAGAAAACACCGAGTGTGTATTTTCTGTTTTCCATATTTACGATTATCTTTTCCTTGATATATGCCAGAGCTTGCTCAGTTGACCAAGGCTTTTGAAAGCCGTATTGGTTCGTTCCTATTATTTGATGCTTGTCGAAAAAAGAAGTCAGTCGCTCATGGATTACGCGTTCGAATATTTTAGATAGAGTTGGAAGCACCTATATATGACGATAGTTGGACAGGTTGTTACGTTCACCACCTTTGAATATAGCAGTGACTTTGGCCAGTTTTAAATGTCTGGGAGAAATGCCTGTGATCAAGGTGAGGTTAATATTGAAGGATAAAACTTCGCATATCAATGGTGATATCAGTTTTAACACTGCGGGCCTTATTTCATCTATGCCAGATGCTACATTGGATTTAAGCTTGCGGATTAAGTTTCCAACCTCAACTGCGTCAGTTGGTCGCACAAAGATGGACTCAGGCACACCGGGGCCATCTGTTAACGCGTTGTCTGCGATAATGCTACGTCTTTCGCAGCCAAGGATTTCCGGTCTTTCGAAGCCAAGGATTTCCGGAAGCTTGATGTGACATATCCCGAAGACTGGACGGATACCTTTCCACTTTGCTACAATTTGTTGCATGGTTTCTGTCTCCCTTTCATGACCTACGCCAACTTCATGTAGAGGCTCGCGTGAGAAGCGATTTCGCCAGCAAGCAGCTCATTCAGGGCTTTCCATCTTTTGCTCTTGATTCCAAGCTATGTTGATATTTAATGGCATATTTTCGTAAACCCTCCTGTGCCAGATCGATGTCTCTGATTTTTCAACTTCATTTTTTGTTGCCTTCGTCGTTTCTCTCCACTTTCAGTTTTGAGATACATTTTCGCGAGAATTCTGATTCTCCTCCTCCACTGTGTGTGCACGCTTTTAATGAAAAGATACTGAAAAAGCCTCGCCTCCTCTCCCTGGGTATAGATATTTCAAAATCGTACTTCAAAACATACTTTGCTTTGCCCTCCGCTGACGTCAAAGGAGGCCCATTCCATGCCTTTTTGCTCTGCCTCATGGGCGGTTTTACTGCGCACTCCGAATGCCAATCAATCTAGCGACACCTGATTTACTTGAGGCCCTCTTTGAATCTGATTTGACACACACTACTGCGTTTGAAAAGGTTAGTGCCGGTACCATTACAGTGTTTCACATTCCGGTAACGACTTCATATAGCTTTTGCTTCATTGAAGATGTGTTTCTGTTCGTGAAGCACACAGCACTATGAGGATATAACGAATGTGAAGCAGTGACAGGAATCTGGAAGGGTACAATTCGATCGCGTCTGCAGCGCATTCGCACCGTCGCCACGGCGGAGGAAGTACACAGAGGCGCCATTTCAACGAGCCGGAAACCGATGCAAGGTAGGGCTGCCCCATCCGCACTCCCGGCGCGAATTATGTTTAAAATTGCACGCACTCCGAGCGCGAATCATACATTTTCTTACCACATTTTATGGCGCGGATACGTTCTAAATTGTCTGCACCTTTTCGGGCAAATTTTGAAATTCTCCTAATTCCTAGAGCCTAATTTTAGCGCCGTCTCCCAGTTTCGTCTTCATTAGCGTTACGCTGTTTGCAGAGTTCTTGAAGTCGGTGAGACTTTCTCGAAGTTGTCAAAGTCACGTGCGTGTCTCCAATCCGTCTTTGTTCTCCCCTGCGTTGGCTAGGTGAACGAAGTCACAGCTAATGCAATGGCCATGTTCTAACTTTTTTTCTAGTGTAATATGCCAAGAAGATTTGGGAGGGTCGAAGTGGAGACCCTCCGCATCGCCTCCCTCCAAACAAAAGAAGACCGCGCACGGGCCCTCAAGAACGCACTGCTGCTTTTATTCTTCGTAGTGTCG
This sequence comes from Haemaphysalis longicornis, assembly GCF_048455015.1. Lineage (NCBI taxonomy): Eukaryota > Metazoa > Arthropoda > Arachnida > Ixodida > Ixodidae > Haemaphysalis > Haemaphysalis longicornis. Next base: position 1,457,180 of record NW_027526257.1, on the reverse strand, counting down.
TAGATGAGTAGTAAATTTATCTTCAGAGTTCAATAAAGAAACCCTGACTTGATGTTAATTTCACTGGTCAAGGTGGCCCTGGCCGCTTTTGAATTCTGCGGGTGCGCTTGTGTGAGCTAAATTGTGTGGTGCTGCTAATGACGACGGGATTCGTGGTGACGGCATGTTGCTAACAGTTTAGAGCATTTCTTGTACTGGTTTGAAAACGAGTCCGTGCTGTTAATAAAAGCGTTCATGCACTCACAAAAGCATTTCAGTTATTACAAAACGATTTTATACAACCGTGGCACATGCAAAAAAGAATGTTGTACCTTGCATCAAAAATTGTTTCGTTCATCACCTGTAGATACTTCTATTCGATTCTCTTTATTGAAAATTTTGTTGAGACTAAGGGGTACGGGTAATTTCTTCTACGAACTGTAATATTTAAGGGCCACAACCCTCTTTTTATTATCCTTTAGAGAAGCTTCGTTTTTGCGCGGATGTTGAAAGATTTAGTGAAGAAACAGTGTATGTGCAACTTCGTCTAATCAACGCGAGCACGCTTTGAACGTTTTGGCATATATATTTGCAATCATTCAAGCTGGCCGTACGTGTCAATACTGAAGGGTGAAGGAGCCTGTGTTTTGTTTAATGTATATACCTGTGCAGTATTGAATGAATAAAGACGTTTTGCCTGTAAACTGCAATCAATGGCAATGATTGATAACGCTTCATATACGTACATATATGTATTTTGATTCTACTTATCGGTACTGTACAACAATAAGAACACTAATGACAATACTTTATTACAGAGCAGGAGCGCTGGTGTGAACTCTAAAGGCCAAAGGATTTCACACTGCACGCCTAGCATGAACTCTTTTACTGCTCAATAGATAGCAGTGGCGTATCTGAAGGACCTTTAGAGGCAGGAGGAGGGGGGCTGCGGTTAGATAGTAAATTAAGGATGAAAAGAAGTGTACTTTCGATATCATAGAACGCATATAAAGGGGTTCACCTACGTTCAGACAAGACCGGGACTTGGAATTTTCTGGTAGAGAATACGTTAGAGCAAAGACAAGTAAAGAGAAGTAAAGAAAACATAGAAGAGAAGTGGTTGCCAACTTGGTTGGGTGCACTCCAGAAGAGCGCACATCCCAGTGCAGTCCCGCGTGGTGCTGCGCATGGGATATAGTGTATTTGATAGGAGCGGCGAAGCATGCAGGCGATAATGCCATGCGAAGTGCAGGATGTCGACGGTGCTCCTCAATTTAGGAATCATATGGGCGAAGGTTCAAACAAATAGGCTGGTACTGGGGAGCGTTAGCTAACACTCGGCGGCCCGCCGCAGCATGTCGCTCATTTCAGAATCAAAAACACAGGGCATCGACCTGCCGCCGACAAAATTGTGAACAGTGGCTGCCGTAGTTGAAAGAACGACAATACATGTCCGCACGCCACAGCAGCAGCAACCACATTATTAGTCCTAGGTGGTCGTACATGCTGCGGTCGTGCGGTTATCTCGTTCTCGGTCACTCCTCCCTCCATCTAAAATGACACTCCGAAGTCCACAGCACACGGCCAGAATCACGGGCCAGCATGACAGCACTAAGCGCGTCGAGCAGAAAGTTGCTTGCAGGTTTTCAATGAATAGAAAGCCCCAAGAATATTTAAAAAACAGTTTCTTCAACTGCGAGAAGAAAAAATCTGACACTCCGCATTCGCCGTCAACGAGGGAATTCATTCAGCCACTTGGCTGTTTGTTAACATGGTGAGCTGTAATCTTTGCCCTAAATGAACAAATTAGTCTGGAATGTGCCGTAGAAGGTTAGGCGATGACGGCATGCGAGACACGCACACGCACTTCGACAACTACGGCCTCGCTTCGTCGATATACACTGCAATATACGCCCCACACAAAATAACTGAACTGGGCACACTAGTCTCAAATTCGCCCCAGAAGGGCGAACAATATCAGAAATTATTGGCGCTAGGAGTGTGAACAATTTTAAACTTTTCTGCTCTGGAAGTGCGGATAGGGGTGACAGCCCCAAATAGTCGCGATGGCCATATCTCTACTCCTTTAGCAGTAACTTTTATATTGTCCGCACTCCTTGCGCGTAGAATTTTTTAAAATGATCTACATTCCTAGAGCTAATTCTTCCCACTCCTGGAGAGCGACTGCAGCGCCGTCTTTCCAGTTTCTTTTTTTCCGTTCGGCTGTTTTTACGTTCTTGAAGTCGACGAAGCGCGGCCGAAGTTGTTAGAGTCGCGTGCGTGTCTCGCATGCGTCTTTTTTTGCACCTGTGTTTTTAGGGGAACTGGGCCAGAGCAACGAGGAAACTAAAGTGCCATAGTCAATAACGATGGTGAGCTGAGGGCCTCTACTAGTGGAGTGGAGATGGGTATCGGCAGAGACTGGTGGGCGAGGTGCGCGCTGTTGCATGAGTATAGCTCATAAACGCAGTACTGCTATTTTACCTGTGTGTTCTGCATCAGTGTACAATTTACCTCCTTCACAGCTAGAACCTGCCCCTAATTTGGCACGTCACGGCCAGAGTGGCTTCAGAATTGCGGGCACACGTCTTCGTCTGCTACAATATTATGAAGGAAACTTTGCGATGGTGTGCTCTTTACAGTTTACAGCATGCTTTGTACTAGTGGACATACCAGTACGTTCTCGTTGGTTTATCCAGTCACAAAAAACATCTTTCAATAATTATAAGCCCGTAAACTCAATGGAAGCGTGGATTTGTAAATTCGAAAAACTATGAAGTCTATTGCTTTGCTGCAAATGTCCCTTTTGGTTCAGCGTCTATACGCCATTTCATTGGTTCTATAATTTTCGTATCTGGAAAGTTCGTTGCTGAGACAAAACACGGCGAGTATTTTTTCTACTCAGCCTCCCCATAGAGTGCGAAAATAGATTGGTTACTTCACTAAGTTACAATCTCGGAAAAGGCACTGAGAAGGATTGAGGGGTTTATGAACAATAATTATTAGGCGTCATAACGCCCTTTTACATCATTTCGCAATACTGTATTTTTCCACGTAGATGTTTAAGCTTTAGTGTAGACTTAATGAATGTGTCACTTGATAGTATCTACCCCAGAATGCCTTTGCACTGTTGCACTTCAGCACTTTTGTTGCAGGGGCGTGTTTGAGGGAGAGAGATGGTGGTGTAATTCACCCCATAACTTCCCCACTTCTCAGCACGCATTGACACTGCCAACCCGTGATAGCTATTCTAGGCGCCGGTGACGCATGACAGCGCGAATCAGGCAGTGCGAAAAGTTGAACTGCAATTTTTAATAAATAAAACATTTTTAAATATTTTTGGATTAATAGTCGCTTCAGGCGTTCCGAGGAAAAATCTATACGCATGCGACCACATATTCGGAGTCACTCGTATTCTACGAGTAAGCGCGCTCATGGGCGAGAGATTCGCCTGGGTGTTTTGGAGTCGTTTTATCAGGCCAGCACACGCGGAGACGAAACCAATACAGGCTGGTTGCTATAGGCCTTTCTCACAGAGTTCGATGTTATTTTTGCTCTTACACGTGGCTTTAGCTGGACACTTCGTGAGCAGTACGGCAAGGCCTTAGACGGTGTGAATTCTTGGGCAAATAAAAGGGAGATGTAATCCGATTTGACCTAATTACCCCAAGCAACATCTGAGCGACTGTTGCCAATTGTGAAATGCCTGCAGGATTGGTCAATAGCTCTGTGCGGGCCGCCTTACAATCGGAGGTGGAGGGCGGTAAGCACCATCACGTCGAAGTAACGTGCGCATGCAAGACGAGATGCCTTGCCTTTAGAATGTTGGATGGCCTGGGCGTTTTCGTCGTAGCACAGGTGGGATGTGCGCGAAGTGGCGGGGGAGTTTCGCAACATTAGGTTAAATTCGGAGGGCAGCAGTCATGGTGGCCCTTTTTTGTTACAATAAGTGGGGATGGCTGGTAGTTTCAGAAGGATGTACGTAATGTTTCCACTACCAACCTCTTATAAAACTGTAAAAAAACGCTGATGTAGTGTGATTCGGCCCGACAATCCAGCGGAGCACACTGAAGACAGAAAGCAAACAGGGCCGAATTTTCATAAACACATAAAAGGTGCTAAATGATTGATTGAATTTATGGCTTGAGTACAGTAAACGAATCTGCGGATTGGCAAATCACTGGCAAATCACGTGCACTGCCGTTCTGTAGTTGTTTTAATTTATCTTTGGCCGCGAGGCGTAAAATTTGTGTCTGCCCACTGCAAGCAAACGCTGGCATTACGGAAAATGTTACGGCCTTCTACTGCTAAGCCCAAGTAGGCGGGTTTGGTCCCTGCTACTGTGGCAGTCGTACTGGTTAAGGCTGAAAGCGAAAACGCCAGGGATAGGAAATTTCGACTTATTTTTGGAATGCCCAGGAGGTGATAATTAACCGGAAGCACTCAACCACGGTGCGCCTAACAGCCGAGGTGCAACTCCGGTACGTTAAACGCCTAAATTAGATTCAGAAACCGATATCATTTTTGCGTATTTCAATCCGACCAAGTTCAATAGTTGGTCATGCCTAAATTTTTGTCGCTGGCGCATTAGGCATACTATTTGTTGCCAATCACAACGCTTTTGTTGAGCAGACCCTCCCAGAGTGTTCGGACGACGTATTTAACTCGGTGGTAGGGGTGGTGAAAACTTAAAGTGAAACGATGTCTTTGTTCCAAGGCGCAGGAAGTCCTCAGTCGAGGCACCGGTGTCCTGGGGCGGCGTGCGTTGTGTGCGCCACAACAAGCAGCTCTCGCTTGTCTCCGTTGGCGAGTTTTCCAGCGCGGCCTCGTACTGCTCGACCGTTAGGGGCGAATGGAGGGCGCTACTAAAGTATTCAGCAAATAGTGCCATACAATGCGGGTACTCGGACAATTCCAAATTGCAAAACCAATGTACTAAGAATTTCTACGGAATGGTTTGTGTGTTTCACATGACGTAATACTTTGCAATCTTATTTACATGTGTGACATAAAAAAAGTTGTAACATTTGATTTATTGTAAAAATAATTCTATAATAGCTTTTTTTTAATTTTCAGACATACTTTTCACAATTTTCTGCTCCATGTGTTACTTGTAACGAAAACCTAACACAATCCTTACCATCTTAACCTTGTTTATAAAATTGCTGTGGTCTCATTAAAATTTCAAAAGTAATTTTTTTATTATTATTTGTTTTCATGTGCACAATGGGTTTCCAATGACTTTATTACAAAACAAACTGCAAATTTTCATAATTATACGGAAAACACCTTGCGGGGGAAAATATTTGTTTTAGCTTGAATATGTATTCATGTACGCAATACATACCGTTCTATAACGAAGAATTTCCCGGTTTACCAACATTTTGGGTACTGACTGACTAACTGAAAAACATTTATTTACAGAAGTTTGTACTAAGAGGGTGGGGAGCGGTCCTTAAGATGCCGCCACGTAAAGAGACTGGGTGAGGTCCCCCTTACGGGGTCCCAGTGGCGTCGGCCACGGCCTGGGCCGCGTATTCCCAAATCATATCCTGTAGGGGCCCAGGCCGACCACAACCCCTAAGCAGAGGCGCAGCCAAAGAGATTAAAAAACTTGCAATTTTTTAACCTCATTGGACGCAGCACCGTGACGTCTCTACCTATATGTGCGCGACTTCATGCGAGGTGGATTTTTTCTTTTTACTCCCCTAACCTCGTTTCGACTGCTTGGCAGGCGGCCGATGGTTTCGCTCCGTGGGCGGGGCTGGCCTGCGGCGCTGGGGAAGCTGACGCACATGTGGTAGAAGCTAACCTTTTGTACCTGAGCCCCTGATCTCTCCGCGCTCTTCTTGCGCACCTGCAAGATGACGCTGACTTCCGATCGTGTTCCTAAATAAACGCTCGACTCGGTGATCGAAGTGCGCGCGCGCGGATGGACGCTTTCACGCGCATGTTGCAAATATACACGGTCCGGAAAGCAAACACCCTCACTGAAAGCTCATTCTACAGCACACAGAAGGGTATACAATTGAGTTGGGTGCTCTTTCACTATATACACAGCTCAAAACTCGATTCGGTGCTGCAGCTAGGGATTACAAGAAAGGCAGCCAATTACCCATGACTACATTTACAAACTGTCCTACTCTTGCGAAATACTACAGCTACATGAGGTGCTACATTTTGGCACTTTCATAAGCACTATTAAATTGAATTTCGTTAACATTAACTTCATTGCATTATTCTTTATCAGGAAGAGTTCCACTAAGGAAAACATTGACATTTTGTTAACAGCAATGGAAGGTAAGAATCGTTCTTGCAAGGGTGATACATTGAGAAGAAAGACACCAGCTCAAACGTACACGTTTAACACTCGGTTATGAATTCTGCATAATTTACATTGCTGGTCATAACAATTTAGGGAAAGAATATTGAAAATATATACCAACCAAGGGCTAAGTAATAGTTGGATTGTACAGCAACTGAAGTACTCGAGGAGTTTTATATATGTCTTCTGTATAGGGCTATTGACCACTGTCTCTTCACTGAAGCCACCAGGCTGAGTTTGATATCAGTAATCTAGCGTGCACCACTCACGCTGTTGCCAATGTCGATTAGTTATTTTTAACAATTGGTGGTTCATGCACACATAGATTTTGCTGCATAAGATATGTTATTTATAAATAGACAGCTCCAGCAGGATCCGAATGGCGCTCCCCCCTGTAGTCGGGAAGGCACACCAAATCGTTACCACTTAATTTGGCTGTGTCCATTATTCGACCGTAATCGCCACCAGCTTTTAACTCTAGGTCCCGCCCCTGCGACTGAACAGGAACATGTTAGTCGGCTCCGTGACGATCCCACCGCACTAGAAGCAATTACCGAGTACGCCCTTGAAAACAGACTCAACAAGTTGGTGTAGCAGCCTGGACGACTTTCCCGTTCGGTATACAATGTGAACTGTCTGTTGCGTGCACCGTTTTCAGTGTGAATCGCATTGTCCACAGTGTGAACTGTACATTTAAGTGTGAACTGTGCGTTTTGCTGCCACTGACTGACTTTAATGTGTTCATTTTGCGATTAGGACCCCAGGACTGCAACTGTGTTCATTGTGCGAGTTGTGACCTTCCCCTTTTCTCCTCATCCTTGCTTCCCCAGGGCTCCACGTCTTCTCATTTAATGCAGTGTTACACTCACTCAGATACGTATATTCCTTTCGCTGGGACTAATGAGTAGTTGCCTGTGAGCTTGAAGTCACGGTAGTCGCAGCAGAGATAAAACAAAGTAAAAAAGTTATCTCCTTGGCGCACTATTTTTGCGATAGTGATCTCGGAGTCCAAATAGCGGCAAAAAATTGTCACTTCGAGATCCACTGATGGGTATAGATGAGCAGTTTGTGTCTGTTTCCTGCGATGCATTTTTAGCTACCACATATATATATTTCTGTAGTGTCTGGCCTTTTAATTCGCCACCATTGTGTCACAGCTCTTGCCTCAACTGTAAGCCACACACACGCAAAAAAGTATACAAATGTAAAAACAAGAAATAGCAGGAATAAAAATATAAATAATACAACACAAGTTGTCCGCGGAGCGAAATCACCGGCCACCCGCAAAGCAGCCGAAACGAGGGGAGGGGGAAAAAGAACAACTCCACCTCGCATGATGTCGCGCACATATAGGTAGAGACGTCACGGTGCTGCGTCCAAGGAGGATAAAAAAATTGCAATTTTTTAACCTCATGGGCTGCGCCCCTGCTTAGAGGGTGTGATCGGCCTGGGCCCCTACGGTATATGGTTTGGGAATACGCGCCCGGGCCTACCCGACCAAGGCCCGTTGCGCAGTCAGGTCAGAGCAGCAGTGCAGGGCTGCCGCCCAGTCCTCCCAAGAAGGATTGGTTAGAGATGTAGGATTGGGATTTTTTGGCACGCCCACGCCATGTAGAAATTGTCAGAGCAATCTTCTTCACAGTGCGGGCACTTCCCCGTGCAAGCGGGGTCGAAGTGTTTTAAGATTGCCGGGCACAAGAGCGTTTTCGTATAAAGACGAACGAGGATGCGCTCCACCGCCTTCGTGAGGCCCCTATAGGGCTTGGGACAGACGGAATGGGCGAATTGATAAAACTGTGTGACCTCCTTAAAGGTGCAAGCGTGATTGGGTTCTAGGTCCGTATCGGCAGGGTATGAGGATCGTGCCTGAGAGTGAGCTCGCGGGCAGCAGCGTCAGGCGCTTCGTTACCCTCAATGCCCGTGTGAGCGGGATCCCATTTGATCGTTTGATTCAGGGCAGCACCCTGGTAGTTACTGTTTTGCAGAATTTGGTAAACAAAGCACAAAATGCACCACGGTTCGATATTGCGGCAGGCACCCCTTGAGTCGGTGATGTTGACCCGCGACTCCCGATCTGCGACGGCTAGCCCGATGGCAATCTCTTCTGCGTGTGTAATATTGTGTGCACGGAAAGTGCGTCCCTTCACTGCCGTGTTTTGGTAGACGACCACGGCCGTGTAACAACACCCATAGTGCGGGCCGGAGTCGTCTCCGTAAAAGACTCCGTTTTATCGACCATAGACGCGAGCCAATGCTTCTGCCCGAGTGACGCGTCGGTCAGTGTAGTCATCCCTTGTCATGTTTGCGGGAAGAGGACGCGCACGTAAGGCATATCTCCAAACTTAGAGAATCTGTACGCCTTTTTCCGCATGTATCGGGTGATGGATGTGTAATCTGGCAAGAAGGCGGCACCCCGACCGCGTTTTAGAGAGTCTAGTTTATTGATTTTTCAAGTGCGCCTCACGCAGCACCTCGACTGTGTTTACCATTCCCAGGCCTAGAAGGTGCTTGTTGGAGGTGTGGAGCGAAAGGTCGAAAGCACGCTGGTAGATTTTACAGAGAATAAGATCGAGTAAATGCTCGTCAAACCTTCGTAAGTGGAGGTATGGAGCCGAGTACAGGACTCGCCTGGTTACGAATGCATGCGCCAGCTGCCAGTCTTCTTTGCATCGTAACCCCCCATGCTTATTGGAAACCCGGCTGATCATCCGGCACACCTAGGGTTCGCCTTATACCTACCACAGGGAGCTAACAGTTGCGCTACCGCCCGCCATCTTGTTATCCGGATTGCTGCGGAAAAAAGCCCGTCGCGCGTGTAATAGACGCGCCGCCACGCTTCCTACGGCGGCCGACGCGCGGAGGGGCGCTTCGGTCGGCGGCGCGTTACGGCGGCTACGCTAGATTCCCCCGATGTCGCTCACGCCTCTGCTGCTGCTGTTACTGGGCAAGGCGCGGTGCTGCCCACGTCGGCGGCTGCGGTGCAGCCGTAGCGGGGGCTTCTCCGCGCGGCATGGATAACCGGAGTTACCTCATCACGGCGGCCCGTGAAAAAGGGTCGCGCAACTCTTAGCTCCTTGCGGGAGCTATAGCGGAACTCTAGCGGAACTTTAGGCCCACCTGGTACCCCACTTTACGCAATTTGGCCAATGTTGTATCTGCTCTGCGATGTTTGTGAATGAAGAGCCCCAGTACTGTGATCTCATCGCGTTAGGGAATGGGTCTGCTGTGAAGGGACAGGTTGATTTTGGTGGTGCACTTTGGTGAGGGGCGTATGTGCACGAATTCAGATTTGGACGGGGAGCACTGAAGGCCACATCGACGGGCGTAGTCATCCACGACGTCCGCCGCTTACTGCAGGTTGGCCTCCATGTCTCCTAACAAACCGTGTGACGTCCGGATAGATGGTGATGTCGTCGGCATACAGCGCATGCTGGATGCCTTCGACTTTCGCAAGCTGAGCAGGGAGCCTTACCATTGCCAGATTGAGTAGGAGGGGCGAGAGGACCGCTCCCTTCGGGGTCTATCGCGCGCCAAATTGGTAAGGGCCGTGCTCCATGCCTGAATTTGAATATATCATTGTCGGTCAGTGAAGAATTGCTTAATATAGTTGAAGGCATTTCGGAATCAGGGATGCTCTTTAGTACACGAGAAAGTGTCACACAAATTTGTTAAGAGGCACGAGTAAGTTTGAACAGCGAAGGTGTTTAGCAAATAATTTTTTTTTCCTGTACGCTGTTAATACACGAAGAAACTGCCGAGCAGGCACACACGAGCTCTGGCCTCGTGGCGACGGCCTCGCAGTATAGAGAAACCAAGACATTCCACGGCGCTTTTTGTGTCTGCCTCGCGTCGACAGGCCAGCGTCCCCGGAGCACTTTTGGCAAGCTCAGCATTCCCACTTCCGGAGATTGGCTAACATTGCCCTCGCAAAATCTCCGGCGTTCGTCGTATTCGTGCGAAGACTTGCGCGGATTCATTCGGAAAACAGCGTTGCTCGTAGTTTTTGTGCTTAAAATTGCCCTGCGATATGAAAAAATATTTTCATATGTACAACACTGCACCCGTAAGGCCCAAAAATTCAAGAAGAGAGCGGTGCTGGGACCCCACATCCAGCACTTTATATCTGGGGTCTACCAGGATAAAGCCCTGTGCCTCGGTGGTGTTGCGGTCGGCTGTCTCTAAGTCTTGGGCAAGTCCCCAGCAAATGTTCAACGTCAGCTTCTATCGCACGAAGAACACAGAAGGGGCAAGTGTCCGCAAACGGCGCATGATAGCAGGTAGGCCAAGCGTGTGTAACCGCGGGGGGTTACGCCACCCCAACCCCAAGCCTCCACAGCAAGACCTCCTCCCAACGGGCGCGCCCACTGCGGAGGTCAGTTCCGCTCGCTGGAAATAAAGTACTTGTGGTGCAACGGAGGGTTTCCTTTTACAGCTACAGTTCTTCTATCGTAGGTACAAGAAGTGATATTGGCTGTGGGAGGTCCCTCTGACAGTAATGATCCACCGCTGTGTGGGCAGGAAGCATGTTCCGGCGAATTCACGAAACGCGGACTGGGCATGGATAAGTGTCGATAAGCTCGTGAATGCATGCGGCCAGTTTTGTACAACACGCAACACGACGAAAATCGCGAATCGCTCCCGTTCAGTCCGTGCAAAGTTCCAGCTTGTCCCAGCAGTCAAAGTGTATTCAACCGCATGCTGGCCATCCCTAAAGGCAGTACGTTTTGGTAGTAGGCTTTGGAGGGCATGGAGTGACTCGTACGCGAAGCTTTCATTTAGGGCAGGGTAGCAGGGAGACGTCAACGCCGTGGTGACGAGGCAGTCATATGCCGCGGCATCCACAAAGCCTGGACAACCAGCGGTTGAATCTCAGGCGCCCAATCAGGGATCTGAAGGACGGCTTCTAGAGGCTGCTGAATGCCCGAGGTATGGATTGGAATTGTAGCTTGGCCGAGGCTTGTTATCTGTCACACTATCGAACAGCTGCGGCGGCCTTGCGGCTAAAAAGGCCTGCATCGAATTCCGCTACTGGCCCACGTACACGGTGAGAGCTGCTGCCTCTGCAACCAATCCACGTTTCATCAGGCGTGTGGGTTGACGCGGATCAATGAGTTCATCAAGCGCGTTTAGCGGGGGTTCTGCTTGGAGCTGTGGAATTGGTGTTGGGCGGGGGAGGCCAGTACTAGGGTGCATGGCGGCCCTGTTATTGGCTTCCAGCCGGTCCAAGTCAGTTCGCGTCATGTGTTGGAAGGGGGTCTGATATGGCAGAGTACAGAGCTTATTTGGAGACGGGCAATAGTCCAGCAGGTCCCGGCAAACTTCTGGGAGATGCGGCGAACAAGGTGGAGCCTTTGTTCGGGTTTCTGTCCAACAGATCGGACCCACTGATCCGCTGAACCTACAGCCGATATCTGCAATCCCAGAAACGGAAAGTGTCCAAAAATGGGAATGGTGACCCATTCAGCTGGAGTGCAATCGGAGATAACACAACAGAGCGACAGCCCCAAGCGTTCGCGACGGGAAGGGCAGCATTGTTCTCTTGAGAAAAGGTAACACCCGCCTACTCGCACCATTTCTGGCAGTTTTTAAGGCTTGCTGGAGGCTCTCTGCTTGTCGGGAAATGTTTGGATGAACTGACGATACAGTAATGTCATCAGCGTACATAGGTCTTGGATAGTGGAAAGGTGCAAAGCTAGCGGCCGCAAGACAACGTTAAAAAGTAGCGGAGACCGAGGAGACCCTTGTGGACCGCTGCGTACTTTGTGTTAACCAACCGGGCTTCCAAAATTGATCCTCATAGAAAAAGACCCGTGTTGAAGAAAGTGTCGGATAATGTCGCAGACTTTGTCTGGAAGGCGAAGACAACAAGGATTTGTAATATTCCGGCGTGACCAACGTCTTCATACTTCTTGCATATGTCCATAGCCAGTACAGTCCTAACATGGCCAGAGCGGGCTCCCACCAAAACCATAGATGACAGGTATTCCAAGCAATCTTCAGTACCAAGATGACGCCTGAATGCGATTTGCGCAGAATGATACCATTGAAAAGTACCAAGCCGCCACGAAAGACATGTGGCAAGCATCCCCTCTAAAAGCTTGCGCAGTGTAGCGGTCAAATCGATTGGCCGGAATTAGCGAAGTTCGTGATATGCTTTACAGGGCTTTGGGATCGTAACATTATCCGTCCGAAGCCAGGATTTGACCAGCCAGGATCAGGAGTTGACCTCATAGCCACTCATGATTTACGGAGTTCTTAATCATCGTGAGTGCTGGGTCGTCGATATTTTTTATACCTAATCAATAATGCGATCTGGACCCGGAGAAGTCACCAGTTTAGCTGGATCGATCGCCACCAAGAATTTAGCCATTGTGAACGGTAACTGAATTGCTCAAATGACATCAAATGTTGAAGCTAAGCCAACACTGCTCGTAAGGGGGAACAGAACCGGCATTGCTGCTGTCACAGCATCAAAGGCAGGAAAGAAGTCCCGGGCAACGGGGAAGAATTGTCCGGACCCGTGTTTGATGCATGGCAAGCACTGCTGTTGCTTACGCAGGGTGACTGCAGGATTTCATGGCGCTCAAGGTGCTTCAGACAGAAACGCAGAAGAAGACGGAGCAAGAGCATCGCACCAGTCAATCAATCGCTGCCTAGACAGTCTTTCCTCGTTGCGTCTAGCAGCGGCGGAAAGGCGCTGATACCGCAGCTTGGCAGGTGTCGACGAAGTATACCGGGTGGCCATTACATCAGCTTGCTTACGTTAGGCCCACAGCTGCATGAGCCGGAGATGGGGCTTTGGGTGGGTCTCCTCCACCCACGTATGCTGGGAGGCATCCGCAAGAACATGGCGAAGCAGATCGGCGAGGTCAGGTGTATTCTCTGAGATGGAACCATTGAGCGTATATCGTAAGTTATCCCAGTTCACTTCTGTGCACCGGCGATGAATGTGAACTGTAGACTCAGGAATGGTACTGTTCCGAATTGGGTGGTGATCGCTGCCCCAACAGTCCGCTTCGCGTTGCCGAGAGATCATTTGCGTACCCAGCCACCACGACAAGTCAGGTGAGTAGGGGGCATTCGTATGTGCGTACACCTGCGTGTTGTGCTAGTAATATCTTTCAGAAGTGTGCAGCTTGCATCGTTGACGTGCTTTAAGCATAGTGGACCACGCTCACTTGAAGACGGATATATCAGAGTCAGAGAGCGTAGTCGAGGCAACACTTAATCAGAACGAGGAAGACATGGGCTAACGTACGTGCCTCTAAGTTGATGTTCAAAATTGATGAGTTCAAAAAACAATAATAATAAAGGAATCTCGCACTTATAGCAACACGTATGAGTAAAGGTCGTTGCGGCAGCCAAGGAGAGGTAAATCGGCTGCAATCGTGTACTAAAACCAGTTGATGGTAGTGAAGTTTGAGTACAGCTTCACAACCTTCAAGTCTTACGCGTTAGTGTAAACTTGCTTAAATTTTACTGCTTTTGGGCGTTGTCGGCGGAAATCCGTAAAAAATATGGACGCATGCAGATGCAATCAATCTGGCGGTATTCCCAGTTATTATGAATGATTACGTTATTACAGGTAACAAAATTCATTCTAATAAATATCCAAATTATTACTTGGATATTCGTTAAGAATGAATTTTTAATGAATGAAAACATACAAGCTTATTTTCCTAATCTTGTATACAATTGCGTACGGCCTTAGTGGTGAATGCGTCCAACTGGCCCACATACAGGTATATTGGCTTCGCAGCACCGCTCGGTTGGACGTAGTACATCTGCTACTACTTCCCACATTCTCGGGGACGCGTACCGTCGTCGGGAGCGGCGATATGTGTTCGCTTCTGAAATAATCTTGGTCCTTGTAGCTTGATTCTACCTCACTTTGCTTTAACGAACGCGCGAACGCTATAACATACGGTATACCAGCCTACAAGATTCATGTTAAAAAGTTTATTTTGTACCTAATGCACCCGCGGTAAACGCATCTAACAGAATCTACAGCAAGTAGATCGGTGTAAGTTAAACTGCGATGTGAAAATGTAAACATTCGTCTAGTTAGGATTCCAATCAGTTATATTTTACTGAAGAAGGCGTTTGAAGTTTCATCCCGGCTCTCTAACTTCATTTCTTTCTATTTCACTAAGATAACTACTAATTTTTTTCGTGAAAACAGTATTCTTCTTAAATGTGTATATCTGAATTGTTACTTTTTATCGCAATAAACATTAGACGTTCTTATTACAGCCATAGCAGTAATGGAGTTCTCCAAAAGAAGATAACCCTCGTTTACAGCAGATATAAGTGGCGTTTATACTTATTCCCAAGTACATCAAATATAGCTGAAAAGCCTGAGTGTACTTAGTCTCTCTGCTACAAAAAAAAACCACCATCCCTTTCCAGCTCGTTAGGAGCTTCCCCAATCGATTAAATATTTGGTTTCACGTTTAGTTTATTCGGTCAACGTGCGCAACTGGTCTCTACTGCGTGAGTTAGCCAACCATATCATCTCCAGTCTTTAAGGACTTGAAAAATTACAGGCCGATCAGCTTCCTGTCAGTCTTCTACAAGGTACTTACCAAGGTAATTGCAAACAGAATTTCTACAACCTTAGATTTCAGTCAACCTAAAGAACAGGCAGGGTTCCGTAAAGGCTATTCAACAATGGATCATACTCACACGATCAATAAGGTAATATAGGAGTGCGCTGAGTATACTGAACCCCTATATATAGCCTTCATAGGTTAAGAGAAAGCATTTGACTGGGTGGAAACCTCAGCAGTCATTCAGGCATTAGGGAAACAGGGAGTAAATGAGCATTATATAAGAATACTAGAGAATATCTACAATGGGTCCACAGCTACCATCACCCTCAATAAGGAGAACAGTAAAATACCTATAAGGAAGGGCGTCAGACAAGGGGACAAATCTCTCCAATGTTATTCACAGCATCTTTACAAGAAGTATTCAGAACGTTTGATTGGGAACAGGTGGCAGTAAGGTTTAATGGAAAATACCTCAGTAACCTCATGTTTGCTTATGATGTTGCCTTGCTAAGTAACTCGTGGGAGAAATTGCAAAGCGTGCTTTCCGCCCTGGACAAACAGAATAGAACCATGGGCCTGAAAATAATTTCCAGAAAACCAAAGTAATAATCAATAACATCAAGACAGCACAGCGGTTTGAGATAGGTGGCGAAGCAGTGCAAGTGTTAAGCGAATATATCTACTTAGGCCAAGTTGTGACCCTGGATCCCAACCATGAGGAAGAGATAACTAGAAGGATTAGAATGGGGTGCAGTGCATACGCAGACATTCTCAGATAATGAATGGCAGCCTACCATTGTCTCTGAAGAAGGAAGTGTATGACAGCTGCATCTTCCCGGTACTCAACTAAGCGGCAAAAACTTGGAGGCTCACTAAGAGAGAAGGTTCAACCTAATTGAGAACCACTCACGGGCAATGGAGCGGAAGATGATGGGTGTAACATTAAGTGACAAGAAGAGAACCGAGTGGGTCTGGGAACAAACGCTTGTTAAGAACATATTAATAGAAATTAAGAAAAAGAAATGGGCGGGGGCAGGGCATGTAATGAGAAGGCAAGATACCATTGGTCACTAAGGGTAACAGAGTGGATCCCTAGAGAAGGCAAGCGTAGCTGGGGGGCGGCAGAAAGGTAAGTGGGCAGATAAGATCAAGAAGTTGGCGGGGATAAATTGGTCGAAGGGAGCACTAGACCGGGGTAATTGGAGACTTATAGGAGAGGCCTTTGCCCTTCAGTGAGCGTAGATAAGCTGGTGATGATCGTCTCGAGTCAATACAGGTGTTCTTTGCGGTCGTTCAAAAATGATCAACTGAATTATGCTGGACATCGGGGTTTGTAAAGAATTACAACAGTTCTTGAAGTGTCAGTCATGTCGGCTGCATCGTACATGATGCCGCTTTTAGTGTCTCTGGCCGCGATCCCAACTCAGGTCCAAGAGCTCCCTGTCGGTGTTTATCACGATTTGGAGTTGCTTGGCAATTTGCAGATGTCGTAGGTGCATGCTTGGAGTACTTCAACCAATTGTCACGTAGAAGAAAATGCCGCGGAAATTTGTTACTAAATAGTGTTTATTCTTATGAGAGTAAACCTCAACTTATACGACCACCTGAAAGAGAAAGTAAACGGAATACAGCTAATGTGAAGTCTACTATAGTGGTTGCTACAATGAACTGGTCAGCCATTATAGGATACTTTTTGTTCCGTTACAAATTACAAGAAAACCCGCGCCGCATTACAGAGTCAGCGAAGTGACACACGGCTGACCATCGGCGAATGAAATTCCGTGGTATTTATTGCGCATAATAAAAACGGAACAATGCTGCTAGACTCATCATATTCAATAACGCTTTCAACAAAACAACATCGCAGCCCAGTCGGTCGAAACGATAACACGGTGCGGCATCCACAGTAGTAGCAAACTGAAGCGCTGCAGAAACACCAGATAAAATAAATCGGCGCGATGAGGCTCTGTAACCAAAAGGGGTATCTTAAGCCCTAGTTCGAGGCATTATATACTGATGAATGAATACTAAGGAGCATTTGTTACAGATTCTAGAGTAAATTCTGCAGCCGCAAACCCAAACATATCCCATTCAGTGATATGATGTTGAACCCCAGCCCAGCTGATCGTGCAGTTGGGGGTGGATGCCTTGAGTGCAGTTGTGGTCTCGCTATTTCCAAGGACGAGAGGGGCAGGCGGTGGTGAAGAAGACTCCCAAGAAGGGCGCGTGCAGTTACAAATACTACAAGGATGCACCGGTCGTATCCAAGTCCACTGCGAGTTCCCGCCTGGGGTGGTGACTGCACCGCGGTGCGCGTTTTGGCTTCTGATATAATTAGCGTGCTTTCACAGCGCACTTCTTGCGTAAATTTCAAGATATGGTTAAATTCACTGTAGAAACAACAAAAACACAAGTACGACATAAGATAACTCACCGGCGCTACCTGTCACGTGAGACGCAAGCGAGACGCCCCACCTGTGGGTTTCACTGCGTTTCTCGTTCATTTTTGTTGGTTAGTATAGCTTTCTATTCAATAATTGGGAAGCCAAACTCACCCAGGCGCCAACACTGTGCCAGGCGCCAACGAGGGTATTACGGTGATGCGCATAGAGGGAAAGATCAAATTCGTGCGCCACCAGAAAATGATGCATGGAGGTGGTTGTTGCACACAGGTTCCCTACGGCTTCCCACCTACACTGTAGAATGGCTCTGTATTTGGGTGCACGCTGGAATTGTTTGCGCTTTTGCTGCGCCCTCTCAATGCTAAAAGTAAGCTGTCCCTCGATAAACCTGCTTAAAATGCCTCAACGAGGGGAAATTTATTTTGTAGTTTTCTTGCCTGTGGTTATTATACAAAAGTTCTCAACGAATGAACCTTGCGTTGGAGAAAACCCCGACTGTTACCACAGAGGCTGTGATTTGATCGCAATGTCCACGTTTTATTCGCAATACACCCTAGAAAAAGATGAAATATAATTGTCACCACTACAGGCTATATTCTATAAAGGGTTAACTAGTACCACTTCAAGCGTGCAAAATCACATCAGATTTAAGGTAGTGTTACCGGGGTTGAAGAGAACAAAACCTTGTCACATACCTCATAAACATCACCTGCGTATTCCAGGAATACACAATAAGCAGGTAATCAGAGGCTTACAACCACGTAAATTTCGGGGGTTCAGAACACACCCTTAGAATAAATGTTTTTCTTAAGCTCCCTTTTTTCTTTAGGCTGAGTTTAATTGCCAAATAGTCAAAATTAAAGAAAAGGAACAACACCCTGTGGATTGTCAAATACAATATTTCTTATCATTGGGACAAAACTTTGTAATGTTTAGCCCCAGATGTGTACACTCATAACACCTACACAATATTCCTGCCAGGCAGAATCTTGTGAATGTTGAGTGACTGGTGATTAATTGCACCTGAAAAAATTAACCCCACAAGACCTCCCGACCTCCGCTTAATTTCAATCACTACTTCAATTTCACGAGAGTTTCAGTCTGATTCAAAATAAATTTCCCCTGTTTTAGGAGTAGATACGATGGTTGGTTTAGAACAGAACCAGAGTCAAACACTTGCTCAAATAGCCCGCAAGGGATTAAGGAGTAACAGCAAGCGATGTGCAAATCGGTTAATAAAACGAAAAACGTTTGTTGAATGCTTCAGTTGTTTGGCATCGTCATATTCAAATTGACAGTAACAAAATAGAGAGCGTGCAGCGTAAGGCCATTAGATTCGTCTACCCCTCTTATACTTGATATACATCACCCACCGCTCTTTAAGGAAATGCACAATCAGAAAGCTTGCAGTTAAGACGGTACTGGGACAGGGTCATATTTATGCACGTAATTTACCAGTACGAATTAGGAAATAAGAAGCTGAAATATATACAAGTAACATTACGTCGGACGCCGTCCACTCCCGCTAAAAAACTGATTACATTTTCTAGAACAGGTGTGTTTAAGAACTCTTTTTCCCATGAACTGGACGAGAATAAAACGCGCTTCGGCCCGGTGTTATAGAGTGTTTGACGGTAGATGCATTTATGTCATCTCTGAAAAAGCATGCGTTGCAATGGAAGTGTGTAAAGTTGCTATGCCTTTACACTTTTATTGATTGTAGGGTGTTGTTTATCTTTGCTGTTTCAGTCTTTGTCTTGCTTGTTTACGTTTCCCTGGGCTTTTTTCTGGAATTTTCCCAATAACAACGTTCACTGCGCTAGTCGTCATTATCAAGACGAGGCAGAAGACTGCACAAATATTTCTTTGCATCTGTCTACTAAATCATATTATTATCTTGTTTCGTTTATAACATTGCGCACGTGAAAAAATCATGCTTTTCTATTTTTCATCTCTTTTTGTATTCATGTACACTACTTTAGTGATGTCTCCTTGTCATTCTGCAGCTTGAACCTAACTTATATTATTGATACTTTTTTACTGTTTAGATTTTTCCTTTTTGTTGTGCTGCAATGTACACCCACTCCTGCCGCGTGCCTTGTGTAAGGCTGGCAGCATTCCTGAAATAGATCAATTTGATATCGTAATTCCGAGGCTAAGTTTGCTGCTTCAGCCCCCTTAGTCTTAGAAGAAGCCAGCCCGGGCTGCTTCCGGGGCTGTAGTCAGGAGGGCCCCGACAAAGATTTTGTGACCACCATAATGGATTTCAGAAGAGTGTGTTTGTGATGAAGTACCGGCAACTTTTCCTTTTAAAGACATTTTTCTCAAACACGACTGCCAATCTCCATTTTTTGTGTATCCGCCAGACAAAACAGTAAGAAGAGGACTGGAGAAAGACGATTCGGCCGCGGAAACAGACGCGGTCTTCCGGCCTCGCCCTGCGGTTGTCGTGAGAAGGCAAGACGGCAGTCTGCCGACCAGACGGCGCTGTTTCACAACCTGGTGCGCGACTGTGGTTTACCTGCGACGGCCTGGAAGACAACGGTCAGGGGAACGACAGCATGGAGTCACGCCCCAGCCCCACAAAACGTTGCAGCATGTTCCGTCGGCGCACCAACAAAGCTCCAACCAAGCTCCAGCCAACCTGCACCCTTCCGAACAGCTCGTCCAACCTGTGAGACTGTTCACGTTTACCCACCTTGCCTTCTGTTAGAACGGACTCGTGTTTTCTGAACAGCTTCGGATTCGCTATTAGTTAGCGGTCCTGTATATTTTTTTTATTCGACTCCCATCTCCGTGGGATTGTCCCTTTACCCGTCCTCATCAAGTGTGCTGATTTTCAGTTTTGTTTTTCATGTTTCGTTGTCCAGTCTCATCGTTCTCCCGTCCGTAACGCTGGTGATCGTTAAGAGCCGGTGTTCCATCACAGTGTTTTACTGAAGGGTGAGGCGCGTGTATAAGAGAAGGCTAAGTGGCAACTGAGGAGCGCGTATGCACAGTTCTGTTCTTTCGTAAGGGGATTGGAAAAGGGTGATATTTGGTTGGGCATATTGCGGATATCTAGGGCGCCACATTGAATCCGGAACAAGATACATACCTTGTAGTTAGATGAGTAACGGTGAAGGGAAGGGTGCCGCCACCTCGATTGGATATAGTAGGAGATGGCGGGGTAGGTAGATTGGACTTGGGAGACGGAAGCAGGCTAGAACCTTTGTTCGAATATTCTGATGAGAGCACCCATTACTGAAGACCGTGGGCTGCAGTGTGTCGTGCTTCATCAGGGCAAGGCCATTCTGACCACGGGTCCATAGGCTAGTGACTTAGGACTCTGCCGAGAGTTTCTATAATTGCTTGAGGGCGAGAGCCAATGCCAGGCTTGCTGTTAAAGGTGAAACGCAACGCTTTATTCCTTGATGATATTAGTGTTTCGTTGGCTTCCGTGCGTTCTCTAAGCAAGGGCAGTACGAAGGGCAGCTACCGTGCTCGGCTAGGGTAGTTTAATAGCCTCGATTAGCATCGATGATGCAAAGCGGGATAGTTGGAGGAAGCCGAAGTTATGTGCACCACTTTGCGATTCACGCTCGCGTTGAAGGCAAAAGGAAAATGTTGATTTTGCAGCTCCATTCTATCAGCCATCTTCAGCAATGCGTACTGCCTGTTCTTGAAGCAACGGTGCAATTATTATTCGAGTTTTTTTTTTTTCTGCCATGCACTTATACATTCTCCATACCAAATTAGGAGCTGCTGTCTGAGATGTGTGGCTTATTTCATGTTCATTTTAAGAAGGACGTCCTTCGGTACGCCGTTTTTTTAGCAAGCGGTTAGCAAAACACGCTTTTTAAGACACACTAGCTTTAAAATTTATAATTCTTCTGCGTCACATAAAAAGTGTCATAAAGCAAACTAAAATAATGTATAATGTGTACCCAACCGTGTGTTCGAATTACGGTACTAATCAAAGCATCCCAATAATGATGATGTTCTTGTCTTCTTTAATGACTGAGGAGTGCTGCGGAATATGCGTTTTAGAGATTCCGAACAACCAAAAATTTAGCATGGCTTCCATAAAAACAAATCCAAGAATTTGTAGCGCACTGTAGCAATATTGTTAACCCTATGCTACAAAATTCTGTGTGAGGAAATAGAATGAGAAGTGTCTATTTGGAACAATCAGTCATACTATGTCCTCATACTCCGTCAGGACATTTTAATACCGAATTCCGTTTGGCCGCTCTATTGGTATCGACCTTGTTAGCCAACCTAAAAATTCAGCTCTGCATATGCTTTTTTGAAGAACGAGGACACTTAACGCTGCATGGCTGTAGTTTCATTAAAATAAATATTCCGTCATAGCGCAGGCACCATTACGCAAGGGTTTTTTTTTCGCCTCCGGCAGATTTAGAGGCATGAATACCGGACAATAAAAATAAATAGATTTTAATATAAGATGAAAAGTGTAATTTACCAAACAAAATTTCCTGAGTGGTCTGTGTTGCGTAATGGCGCCAATGGGAGCAGTTATTATTGAGTGCTTGTGCTCACTGACTAGGCAGCTTTACTCCTAGTATTTAGCTGTGACTCCCTAGTTAGTGAAACCAAGTAGTTATTTCTGTAGGGTGAAATCAACGAAAACTGCTCCTATAACTGCCATCATGGAACATTAGGTAACCAAAAGTGATTTTAATGCTTCATAATAATTTTAATATGTCTTAATTTTGTAAATGTTTCTATTTATAACAGTGTTTACAAAACGTCCGGTGTTTTGCAATTAATTGTGCATAATTTAAATAGTTTGGTTCATTTTTTATGATGCTTTGTGTTTTGCTGTGTTGAACTATTTCTGGTGCACGTTTCTTAGTTTAGTTGTTGCATTTCAATCGGTTGCATAATACCATATTTGGCTCTTTTGCATATTCCTGAATTAATAAATCTGTCGAACTTAGGAGGCTGCGGTAAGTGTTGTATAAAGTGAATTGAAAGTGTCTAGCTATATTCTTACTCTCGCCAAAAATATCAGAAACGTGGTGGCCCTATTCCTCCCTTCACTCGCGTCTCGCGGACTTCGGCATTGCAGGTGACGAAGCGAAAGGACGTCGGAGAGCGCGTGCATCTCATTCTCTCCAAGATAGAATTGTTAGCTAAATACGCTTAATGGTCGAATTGGGTGTATATTCTTCTGTATGTAGTTCCTGTATATTGGTCCCCGAGGGGAGCACAGTGTGTCGTCTATGTTCTAACTATCTACTCTATACTCGTGCGGGGAAGCCACCATTACGCATGTGCGAACCGCCGCGCCGGTAGCAGTGGCAGGGCGAATTTGGGACGTGTGTGGCCTGCCGGCCTGTTTGGGCGGTGTGCTGTGCACGTTGCAGCCGTAGCAGCTGACGTGAGCCGAATTTTTAAAGAAGTACGAAGCGTAGGACAGAAAGCGGGCGGTCCTGTTAGGGAGGGCACGCTGGAGGCAGCCGGCTTGTGAAAATCACACGTACAACTCTGTGGGGTACATATAAGCACTGTGTACCAGATACCCGCAAAACGCCTTATGTAGTTTAAGACAAAAAGAAAGTGACACCCGGAATTGCTATCAGGGGGTGCACGCTGAGGAGAAAATCTGTCCACTCCCTCCTTGAACCGCTTATCACATGACCGCACACCACGCCTTCGTGACTAAATATGCATAGTCGGCAGTCCCCGACTCGTCGAGGATTCTCGCGGAATGCTTCTTGCCCGTGTGGCAACTCCGCTTCTATTTCTTTTGGCGCCCTATTCTCGATTTTGTTATTTATCTGCGAATGCGTGTTTTTTGTGCATAAGCAAAATGTAAGCAAGTAGGGTTCGTACGTATAGCTCTGAAGGCGTGCAGTGCAATCATACCATTATTTATAAATATGCCTATCAAGCTTCCATATATTGCGCATAAAAGGCATCAAAACATTTTGCGTGTATAATGAACATTACGACGGCAGGTCAGGCTGTAGAGGGAAAAAACATTTTTAAGGTCAAATTTGCCTCAGCACCAAAAGGGGGTCAAGTAACGTTGGCCCCAAACCGAGCAAACAGGGCATGCTAAGCTAAGTAATATCAGAGAATGTCTCTTGCCATATTTTTTTTAATTCTGTCAATCACTCCTAGTCACTTAGATGAGCTCTCTACTTTATTGCAAGCTTTGTAGCGTTATTATTTCGTGGGCCTAACCGACGCCACACAGTGCACGGCGGCAATGATTCATTGTTTGTAGGGTTTATATAACGGACCGACGCAACGCAGGCGATGAGGGGCACCGTAGTGTACGGCTCCGGATTAATTTTGGCGACCTGGGGATATTTAACGTGCGACGAAATGTCGTACACACGCGTGTTTTTGCTTTTAGCCTTCACCAGAAAAGTGGCCGCAATGGCCGGGAATCGAACCCGCGAACTCGTGCTCACCAGTGCAACGCCTTAGCCACTGAGCCACCGTGTCGGGTTCCGGCGGCAATGTAACAAGTACATAACGTGACCACACAAAAAAGAAGCGTTACCATCATGTGTATCACGCTATAAGGACAGCGTACACTACGCGAGCCCGTAGATCACGCCCATTCACTCATTCGCAAGCCTCCCCCAATCAGCGTAGTAACAAATAGAACAGTTTTCTTTCTTATTTGTCGATTAAATTCGATTATGTCGGTATAGAGCTTAGTAGGAGGCTGCGTAAAAAGGCATTGTGTCAGGTTGTTTGTAATAAAGACGTTTGTGCTCCCTTTTAGGCTCTTTAATGCCAAACAAATAGCTGCTATGTTATTATTGAAAGTTAAAAATTCTAGACATTATTTTTACGCTCCGTTATCTCTGCCTTGTAAACCGCAAAAACTGATTTCTCTCGCTAGAAAATGCTTTTGTAGCCTTTCGTCATGCGACCCTGCGTCTGTAGTACTTTCGTGGAGATTTAGCGACGCCGAAGGTCCATGACTTATATGGCCTAATTTCGGGGTGACCGCAGCCGCCATTTACGAACTCTTCACTTATGGTCACTTACGCACGCTCAGGTTACAAACATGCAACGTATACGCTTTCGGCGAATAGCTTTCCGCAAACTCACCATTTACGGTGAATTAACAAAGTCTAAAAAAGCGCCCTTCGTGGCTCGCTGTTACGACATTTGCTGCTGATGACGGATGTGATTCGTCAACCGGGCCAAATTTCCTGGCGTGTACGCGGTGTCTGCTGCACAGCCGATCGCCCGCAGCGGGAAACGTAAGAGAATTGGTCAACAGGGCATTCAAAGAGCGCTCTTCGCCACGAAGCTCAACCATTTTAGAACCTAAAGGAACCGCCGCTGCGGTCGCCCCTGATCCCAGCGGAGCTGCTCCCGAGGGCCGGCCGTCTACGCATCTGGTGGATGTCCCTTATGTCACACATAAACGCGTGAAGTGCAGTCACGCGATACGCGGCGCTGGAAGGATGTGGGTGCATTTCCTTCTTCATGTGAACCCTCCAAAGCGAAGAAACAGATTCCATGTGATTCCTTACCATTTTTTTCTCAAGTAGAGAACAAGGCTGCTAGGCATCGCCACTTGTAAAGCCTACACTGTAATTTTTTTAAGGCTTAGCAAGCGTAAGTATCGGCGATTTTTCGCAGGCTTGTTCCAAGCGTGAAGTGCATTCACGGTGAAAACTCACGCTTCCTAAGCGTTCTTCGCGGGATGTGTAACGCTTGCGAAGCGTGTGTTAAGGATATTTTTTGCTCGCTTATTTTAATCGTGGTGAACCACCACGCAGAGCGCTCACGCTTGCCATCCGTGACGGGCGACCTTCATAACACTTAGTGAAGGCGAAAAAGAGGATTTGTTTTTACCCGATTCGCTAGCTGTTTAAGACGCCCCTCTGCCCACCCGGAATCATTTAAAATAAAGCTGACAGAAGACAATAGTTGCTGTGCCGTATTTAGGGTCTGTGTAGCTTGGAGCACCCACCAAGCCAGTAAATACGGCAGAGCAAACGTTATCTCCTTATAGCTTTCTTTTTATATTATTTCTTGTGGTCAGAGAAGCGACTTATAAACAGCTGGAGAATGCTGAATCAGATAAATACAAACCCTCTTTTTCCCCTTCACTAAGCGTTAGGAAGGCCGCCAGTCACGAATCGACAAGACTCGCGTTGCGACTG
Organism: Haemaphysalis longicornis; assembly: GCF_048455015.1. NCBI lineage: Eukaryota > Metazoa > Arthropoda > Arachnida > Ixodida > Ixodidae > Haemaphysalis > Haemaphysalis longicornis. The sequence continues at coordinate 1,431,775 of NW_027526257.1, read as the reverse complement.
CATGGTTAATTCGCTGTTAGACAGGGCCCTAATCTCAATAGTACAAGCTGAATAAGGGGGTTTAAGGTTGCCTTTGAATTTCGGTTCTTATAAAGACTAAGCGCCATTGAAGGCGGTGGAACACAAAAGTTCATACAGTAATTTGAAAAAAGTAGCAAGGTAATCCTATCAGTTAAGCTTATGGTGCGTGCATTGTTTAAGCGTCATCACCTATACGTACGTGAGGAAAAATAAGTGAAAACGTGTCTGAAGATTGATCCGAAGGTGGAGGTTTTGAATCAAAGCTGCGAGACAACACAGAACAATAAATTTAAACAAACTTGAAATTTGTTTGAAACTCTTTGTTCACAATAGCTTACAAGAATGCTTCCATACAGAGAACACCGATAAATAAAGACCGGAACTATAAAATGGGCTCCAGGGTAAGTCTTCATGCACTCTTAGGCAAAAACGACTAAAACAGGGACTAAAATACAGCTGTCAGTATTCGCGGGCAACAGTTCATCTTTAATGGGAGTATCTGTAGCAGAGTGTGCGCCGTGTGCACAAATGCGGACTAACTGTTCGTCCCCGCCGATCTATAAGGAGTAACGGGAAGACGAAACGCATGCATTTAGTCTCTTGGCTGTGTCGTTAATCCCCTAATGGCGCCGTCGTTGCCAATTCGCGTATATATCTGCGGACAGGTTCAGATTTCCAAAAGACCAGTCATTGCAGTCAGTGGGTCATTTACATGGTGCAACTGGAAAAAATCACGATGTTAAAAGCGCCTAGGGTTAATAGAGCCGCAGGTAATGGCAAGGATCGGCGATGCGTTATCGACAGACTCTTCTAGGCGAGGTTATGTTGATACGCTGTGTTGCATCCGATTCAGGCGAGGTAATAACGGCTAATGAAAGGTTTCAAGCCCGTCAACAATAACACAAATATTAGTGACAATAGCAAAGGTTGATCCCCAAGCGTAATGAATACGTATGTTTCACAGACCAGAAAAAACGCATTAGTTGCTGATGACAAATGCAAAACAAAATTGTTCGCTACAGGTAAGCGTCTTGAAGTTATCTTTTAAACGAGGTACATAATTTCCTTGTGCACCAAAGCTATCACAATGCTGCAACTGCTGTAAAACCCAGTTGCATCGCCCAGTTCCGATCGTCTAGCGACGCTAACTTGAAGAATTCAGGCTAAGCAACACCAATTTTGATTTCGCCGATGCACGAAATTATGGCCTCTTTCCTTATTGTGACACTCACACAGACGACCGCTTTCACACACGATAACTTGAGCACTTAACGCAGGTATCGAGCACTAACAATACACTTAGTTTGCGGTAATTTGTGCGGAAACAAATCAGTCGTCTGATCACCGTCATCTATCTCAACAGGCGACGAGTTGATTGCTCTTTACGAAAAAAAAACTGATTTTGAGGCTGTACTTAGAATCGAAATGAGCAAAGGTCCCCCAAGGTAGCAAAGCGCTAAGCGCAAAGCGCAAATAGCGGTCGCGGTCGCTTGCACGGATAGGAATTGCAGGACCAGTTGCAATGAAACCATCACCTGGCACTGCACTGCACGCTCTACACTTAAAAAATATCTGCCTGTCAATCTGTCCGCCGGCGTGGTGTCATGGTAGCGTGTCGGTTTCCTTCGTACAATTCCGGGCGTCGGTGGTTCGACCCCTGCTGGTGAATAAGTTTTTTTTTCTGCGACTCTCGGCAGTTCGTCCTTGGGGAGTATCGATGATGATGGTTGGATGTTTATGGCGCAAGGCCAACTGGGGCAAAGAGCGCCAAAACAATAGACATATATGAGGGGTGAAACCTTAACCACTACGAAAAGTCAGCAAAAACAAAAGTAAAATCACAAAATGACAATGAGCATGGCTGTTGTATAGGGCCAGGGAGTGATCACGCGTGGTATGAAATAAGGTCTAAAAATTGTACTTCTAAATATTTAAAAACGCATGTGATAGAATACATGGGATCGTCAGGGAGGAAAAACGATGGGTGTAGTGGGACGTGTAGTCTGTATAGCTGTGGGAAGTGTTTGCGTCGTGTTGTGTGTAGTGCGTTGCATTGAATGAGTATGTGAACTACAGATAGGTCCTCTCCACACCTGTCACACAGGGGTCTTGAAGACCCCGTGAGGAGATACGAGTGTGTGACATTAGTGTGCCCTATCCGTAGCCTAGCAAGGGCAACTTCTGTGTATCTGTTGCGTGTGTCAGTGGTGTATGGTCCCAAGCGTGGTTTTATAACGTGTAACTTGTTATCTGTTTGTTCACTCCAGTGTGTTTGCCATCTGTTGCGAAGTTGGTGTCTGATGTGTGGCTTAATGTCTGTGTATGGCACTGTTTCTAGGTCCATTGTATTCAAGAGTGTAGCTGCAGTGGCCATTCGATCTGCGGTTTCGTTCCCGGCAATTCCAGAGTGCCCTGGAACCCAGCAGAAAGTTATTTGAAGGTTTGATGCATATGCAGACATGATAGCCTTAAAAACATGATTGATGACAAAGTTTTTAGAATGCTTTCCTGATGCAAGTGCTTGTACAACGCTAAGAGAGTCCGCCTACACGATTGATTTTAGGATTTGATGTTGGACTATGTGATTTATTACCATTAAAATACCGTATGCTTCCGCTGTGAATATACTGCTACAAAGGTTCATTGTTTTACTGACGTTAAAGTTTGGCCCATGCACAGCACAAGCCACAGCAGTTGCAGTCTTGGACGCATCACTGTAAAACTCTTCACAGCGGTACTTATGCTGCACAAACAAGAAATGTTGCAGAATCTCAATCCTTGGTGACCTGTTCTTGCTAAACTGCATAAAAGACAGGTCACATGACACAGGGCGGAGATGCCATGGTGGAATTGAATCAATGATGGGCGTCTTGTGAATTCCTGAAAACGAGACTTCTAGCTCAGAGGCTTCTTATCGCACTCTTAGAGGAAACGGCATGGAGATTGACGGACGATTTAAAAAGAGTTGCTGTGAGGATGCATCATTACTGGTCGGAGTAAAAGGATGATTTGTCAAAGACATGAATTTTGAGGCATATAAAACGTCCATGTACACCCTCTGGTGATCTACGAACCATTTATTGCATTCTACATAGATACTTCGGACAGGGCTACTGCGAAAAGCACCGCATGCGAGGCGTAGCCCTAAATGAACCCCCGGGTCCAGCATTTTAGTGCCGTTTTTGTTGTGCACCCATATACAACACTGCCGTAGTCAAAGCGGGATCCCACTAGGGCTCTATAAACCCGAAGAAGGAGCTGCCTGTCTGCACCATACGACTGGTGGGAGAGAACTTTGAGAATATTCATAGTTTTTAGGCATTTTTGCTTAAGATGTTTGAAGTGTGGGACAAATGTTAGCTGGTTATCGAATATTATGCCTAAAAACTTGTGCTCCTTTTTAACAGGAATTGAAACGCCATTCAGAGTAATATCTAGGTCCGGATGGATCCCGCGCTTTTTGAAGAACGCAACACAAGAACTTTTTCCTGGATTGAGTTTAAAACCATTCTTGTCTACACACCTGGCAAGTTTTTTTAACACCAAGCTGGACCTGACGTTCACAGATTGACATATTACAAGATTTAAAAGATATCTGTACGTCGTCTACATACATAGAGTAAGAAATGGTAGGTGGCAATGCCTTCCCAAGAGAGTTCATTTTAATTAGAAAAAGAGTACAGCTTAGAACTCAACCTTGCGGCACGCCATTTTCTTGAACATGAATCCTTGACAGTGCGGTACCAACTCTCACGCGAAACGTTCTTTGGGACAGAAAACTAGCCAGAGTGTTGAGCATATTTCCCGAAACACCGAAAGACTTCAGGTCACTGAGGATCCCGTAGCGCCAAGCGGTATCGTAGGCCTTCTCGAGGTCGAAAAAAACAGTTACGACATACTGTTTATGCACGAAGGCATCCTTATTTACGATTCAAGAGCTACGAGTTGATCATTCGTGGATCGCCCTGCCCTGAAGCCCGCCTGGCAGCTCTCGAGAAAACCGTTGTACTCAAGGAAGTACACGAGCCTGCGATTTATCATCTTCTCGAAGAGCTTGCACAGGCAGCTTGTCAGGGCAATAGGACGGTAACTTGGGGGGACGACGGATCCTTTCCCTCCTTCAGGAAAGCTACAACTATAGCCTCCTACCAAGAGTTTGGAATGTGCCCCGAAAGCCAAATCTTGTTATATATGTGTAAGAGGGCTAGAAGAGTGTCTGCGTGCAGGTGTTGTATCATTGTGTATGTGATATTGTATGGGCATGGAGGTGAGGGTTTACACGGGCTCAAAGCAGCCCTCAGCTCATGCAGTGAAAACTCTGAGTTATAAGATGATGTTGGCCTATTGTTATCTAGTATAGGCCTCTTTTCGGCCATTTGTTTCTGTTTTATGAAAGTGTTTAGTGTGCTGAACTAGAAACGTGTTGGAAGTGTTGTGCGAGTGTGTCAGCCTGGTCTTCGAGTGTGTCCCCTGTAGTGCTGACCAGAGGCAGGCTGTGTGTTTGTTGTCCCTTGAGCTTGCGTATTCGTGTCCATACTTTCCGTGTGTCTGTGTAGGAGTTTATTGATGTTATGAATGTACGCCAACTCTCTCGTTTTGCCTCACGGCGCACACGTTTTCCTAACGCCTTGGCCCGTTTAACCAAAATGAGGTTACCCGACGTGGGGTACCGACGAAGGATACCCCACGCCTTGTTCTGGGCCTCTCGCGCCCGCCTACAGTCCTCATTCCACCACGGCCTCCGCTGGTTCCGCGGGGCACCAGAGGCGTGGGGAATGGACCTTTCGGCGGCGTCGTGGATGTGTGCCGTGAGGAGTTGGGCGGCTTCTTGTACGTGTAGGTGTGTTATAGATGTGTAGTGTAGTTTGCAGATTTCTGCAAATGTATTCGAGTTAGCTCTTCCTTCATTGAACCTGTTTTGGGAAGATGGACTGCATGGGTCTTTCCTATATACGTTAGTGAGGTGGGGAAGTGGTCACTACAGTATGGGTCAGCGTCCAAACCCCACCCGAGAAGAGAAAAGAGAACTGCGGAGCCAATGCCAAAGTCAAGATATGAGTATGTGTTGTGTCCTATTGTATGATATGTAGGCTGTTTATTGTTGAAAAGGCATGCTCCTGAAGATGTAAGGAATTTCTCTATCAGGCGACCTCGGGCATCCGTGCGAGAAGAGCCCCAAAGAAAGTTGTGAGCATTAAGGTCGCCTGTAAGGATGTACGGTTCGGGCAGCTGGTCAACCAGCGCCTCGAAGTCAGAGCTCGAAAGTGAAACATCAGGAGGAATGTATATGGAGCATACCGTTATCAACCTATTAAATATTATTGTTCGAATTGCTACAGCCTAAAGGACAGTGTTCAGAGGGACAGGGCTGAGGATTTCCGGGCAATATCGGCCACACCGCAAGAAGAGTGCGTGCATCCATCCCTTTCCTTCCTGTATATCAAGTAACTGTTCAAGAAATTTGTGTGTAGAATTCAAATGTGTTTACGGAACACACATTACACTTGACTGATAGGCATGCAGTATTTTGTATACATCGTCAATTATTCAGAAGGCCTCTGCAGTTTCATTGTATTATGTTTTCTCTACCCATTATGATGTGTTCGGAGCTACTGGAGTGTGACTATTTATGTAGGGTCTTTCGGGGCTTGGACTCTTGGAAGGGGTTTTCTGGCCTTCTCTACTGACCTGGACGTCGCAGCCCGTTCCTTCCGCTGCGATGAAAGCCGGAAGGGCTCGATGTCCATGTCGTCATCTGAAGGCAAAGGGGTGCCCAGCGAACTGAGCCCCCTTGACGTGGCACCCTATCAGGTGTTCTTCGCCTGCGCTGACAGTGCTGAAGGCGTGGAGAGCACCACAGATGGCGCAGGCAGTGAGGGGTAGGAGGGGGTCGCTGCGACTGCCTCCGTCTCCATCTCCGTGCCCTTGCGTGTGCTTTGGGCCGGTAGAGAGGAAGCAGTGGATGCAGCGGCATCCCCAACAGACGTTGCCACCACAGCCGCTGCTGGGTGAGCGAGCGGTGCGGAGGCGGATTGGGCTGTCATATGCAAACAGGGGGGGCCGGGGACGGGACCAAGTCCGACTCGCGGTACTGGTTCCCCGCCGAAACCAGACGCCGCTCCGCCCTCCGGCGAGCTGCGTCGGCGTACCTGCCCAGAGGGAAGGAGGCGAACCTCTTCCGTGCCTCTGGGGAGGTGATGTTTTCGTTGACTTTCACGGCAATGATCTGTTTTTCTTGTTTGAACTTTTCACAGCTCCTAGAATAGGCAGCGTGTGGTCCCAGGCAGTTGGCACAGGTGAAGTTCTCGGATTTACAATTGTCAGTGTGATGATCATGTGCTGCACATTTTGCGCACGTCAATTTACCACGACAAGACGTTGTGCCGTGCCCAAACCGCTGACACTTGAAACAGCAGCGTGGGTTCGGCACGTAGGGTCGGATTGGACATATCAAGAAACCTGCGTTGACCGACTCAGGAAGGTTAGAGCGGTCAAGTGTCAAGAATATGTGCCTGGTTGGAATTATTTCATCATTTCGGCGTATGGTGATTCGCCTCACTGCTGTCACGCCCTCATCTCGGAGGCCCTCGAGCAGATCTGCTTCAGTCTCATTCATTAGATCCCGATCAGAGATCACGCCCTGGCAGCTATTGAGGCTGCGATGGGGCCTGATCTTGATGTCAACATCTACCATGCGCGTTTGCTTGAGGAGGTTAGAGGATTGTTGTTTGTTTTCTACTTCTATCAAAACTTCTTACTTTGTGAGTTTCTTAGCCTTGTACGACTTTCCGGTAAGGCTTTCAAGAAACTTGGAGATTAGAAACACAGACTGGGAAGTGACGGGCTTTGTCTTGTCAACAGATTCCATGATCAAAAACAACGAGAAATTATCAGGCTTCGGGGGAGAGAACGATTGCAAAGGAGGAAAAGAAACTTCGGTGCGGCCGCATTTCGGGGTCCGATCACGTCTGGGGGGGGTTTTGAAAATGCCATATGGTACATTAGAAAGCAGGGAGACGGGGGTACTTTCTCCTTTGACCTTACCCTGGTAGTCAAAGAGGTCCCGGAGCTCCCTGCCTGGTAGACAGGCAGGCAGCCCATCGGCCGGAGCTTGACCAAGGCTACGACGGCCACCGTTTACGGTTTATACCCTTCACCTTAAAAACACATCACCACGGTAGGTCACAGCTTATGTTGGGGTGCTCGGTGTAGGCGGTATCGCCAGTACCGTCACCATGAATACTCAAGGTGCCCCGTGCGGGGCTTGGGGAGTATTGGAACGGAAAAACCGAGTAGCGGACTAACCGTTCGTCCCCTCACATGTAGTTAAAAAAGGGAATAATGATTGTGGCAAAGGCCGTTTGTCCCCCAAAGGACGAACTTTTAGTGATTTTTGCCTAAGAGTGTGCTACTTGAAAGCAGCACGTGAACGTAGCTAATGCATTAACTCAGAGGAAGCGTAGTTAAATCGACAAATCGCGTACATTTGAGTGCCCATGCGATTTCGTCGATTCTATCACGTATAATTACTACCTGAAGGAATCCTTGAAGCTCCCCAAAGCATACGGATACGTAACATCTGCTATGTAATACACACGCAAACACAGCACCAAGGCTTGTTTTCAGTGACGTGTCTACTTGCATCTTCGCGATTTGTCTGGGTTCTGCAGCATACCAGCTGCTTGTGGTCGCCTCATACAGTGCACCAGCAAACGATGTCCACGGGTGAAGCCTGGAAAAAATAAAAAAACGGCTTCAATATAATAGTTATACACGGTGTCTCTGCTTTCATGCCCCAAGAATTTTAGAGAGAGCAATAGCGTAACTAGAAGAAAACATAGTGCCTAATGTTTCTTAAAGTGGACTTGCAGACAGTACTTTTTTCGTTAGTGATATTTAATTAGCTAATTCTAATTAATTGTTGCGCTCGAGAAGTGCTGTTCCAATCCCACAAGTGTCCATGAGGCACTTGAAGGTGCCCACGAGGAACATCTAACTGCAGTACTTTCCGCGATGTACTAATTGTGTACTAATTTGACTGATAAAGAAACCGTGCGAAACATGAACAATATCACGTGACTATAGTCCAGTCCTTATTAAAGCAACTGCTTCGCCTGTCACCCGCCCGAAGGGAGAGCGCATTACAATAATAATTTCATGCAAAGAAGGAGCAGCAACAGCACGTTTCTCGGGGTGCACCTCGCCGATAAAGCACAAACAAGGTCACGATTTTTTCTTTCTCTCCTTTAGTGCATTAGAGCTCCGAGGAAGCCTCTTCGAGGGCCCTGCTTTATGAGGCAGGCTGAAGCGCAGTCACGTGGTAGTTTTCGTATTTCGCGGGCTTTCTTTTTCCGTCTGAATAAATTATTACGCAATAAGTGCGTCGCATAAAATGCCGCAGACACAAGTATATAGTGGGCACCTACAGGTTTCTCATTGGCACTTTATTGATTGGGACAGTACTTCTCCAGTTCTAAAATTAATTACAATTTTATATTGAAATTTCATTACCAATAAATTACTGTACTCTACTACGCTGTACTGGAAACAATATACACTAGGGTTTCTTCACGTTAAGCCATTCCTTTTTTAAAAAACCTTGGTACACGAAGGCTTGGACACCATGTAGAATGATGCATTCGAACTGTCATACAACACACAAATTTCTCCCGTGATGTACAGCATAAACGCGCCCTTTTGTGTGGAATGCAGCGCGATTTTAAATGCTTCGTAACGGGCACGTAGACTGTGTGAATTGCGGTATACAATATTTACGTCGTTTTCTGGGTACACTGCGGAGGTCAGAGAGAGCAGGCGGCTCTATCATCGATGGTGTCACGCATCTTCGACCGAGAACGGCTACCGACGGGAACCGCGAGCGCGGCCGCGAAATTTACCGCGACCGAGCCAAAGATGCCTAGCGCGAGACACCGAGACCGGCGGACACCTGACAGTGAACGAGAGAAACGACTGACAGACAGGACGATAAAAAAACGCACTCCTTCCTTCTTTCTTGTCATATTTCCGAGTTTACCGCATGACCCATGTCAAACAGAAGCTTAAAAAAAACTAGGCCTGCAGCGCCGTTGCAGCATCCTGAGGTCGCCAGGAAGACCTACACAATATACTAAAAAACGCCTCTATTCCAAAAATAGTTTTAAAACACACCATGGGCGAAGACATGAGTAAATAATTCGCTTACCTTGTTGTGCCAAGTCACCGTGCATGACAGCTGACTGCCCACAGTAAGAACACCAGCCTGCTAGAAAAGTGGAGTTCGCCTTGTCTCGTGACAATTCCCAGCAGTCAACACTCGGTGTTATCGCACCAACCGCGCGGCACACAACGCAGGCCAGTCGATGTCAAGTTACATATCAGGTGGTCCTTTCTTTGCCGATTTTTACCGCAAGAAAGCGAGCAGTACGCACAGTACACACCTGAATGGGAGGCAGACACGACGCACCCCGCCTACGGGTCTAACTCTGTTTTCCCGCCAAACTCACTGAAACGAGCGCCACCTTTCAATGCCTACGTGTTAAAAAAAACAAAAAATGGTTGAAATAAACGTGAGTCACAGCCGCATGCAGCAACACGTCGCACGGCGCTATTGGGAATATGTATCCCGGTATGTATATGAGATGAAAAGACGCGCGATCACCCGCGGTGGCTTTTCTTAAGCGTGGTTTTTCCGGTTAAAATGCATACAAAACTGCATCACGCCTAAAAGAAAGCGAATGTGGGTATTCTCCAACCGCTTTACGCTTAGAAAGAGCAAACAAACCGCGTACTTTGAGCAACGTGGTGCTCCAAAAGAAGAGTGCGGCGCCAAGCAGTGAGTTTCACGCTTACTACGTGTGACCAATTTTAGAGTGTACAGCGCATCAGTGCTGGCAACTGGGGTGATTATCGACCTCTCAAGCAGGTACACTGCACACCCCAAAACGTCGGCACAGCAGCTAGGCACACTTGAAGCGGAAAACTGAACTGAGTACGCCACGGGGTTCATTTGTACCATAACGCTAACGCATTCGCAACTCTTGAGACATCCTTAGGCGTTATGTAGTTTTTCATATTACATAACTGCTTCCTTGTTTAGTGCGTAGATGCCACGTTCGGTCACATTAGGGTAGTATTTATGACCAGAACAACCTTTAAAATAGACAATACATTGAGCCCATGTTTTGCTTGTGAAGCGTATTGTAGTTACAGAAACCAGTATTACATTCGGGTTACAAAAGAATAAAATAAACATAGCAAAACTGCGCCTGACTTGCCAGATACGAACTGTTGAGAGAACAGTTTTAAAGATGAACTCAAGAAAACCACATAGGTGAAGAGCAGTCTTGGGCAGTAACTAGTTACTAGTAACGCGTTACCGGTAACTAGTTACTTTTATCAGTAACTTGTAAGTGTAACTAGTTACTTTTAGGTTAGAGGAACTTGTAACTGTAACACTGTTACTTTTTTTTGAGTAACTGTAACGATAAATATCGTTACAGTTACTTTATTTCTATAAAAAAATTATCCAACAGCAACACTCATTAACGACCGTTGTACAGTTTGCGCGTTTCACGTTTTCGGCCTTTCCTCCGCAGAACCTTAGTCTACTTCATCTATGCCAGCTCACTCCCTTTCCATGGGTCAAAACGATCAGGACTAGAAATGTTTCGGCGTGCACGTGTGCGTGGTGTTCCACGCGGTCCACTAATGGCTCGAAGTTTCTAAGCTGCAGTATTTTGCTCTGCAGCGCGACATCGCTCTCACCCTTATGTTGCGACACGCGCCTACGCGTACGTGGATCCATGTTGACGAGCCAGAACCTATTGTCCGATGCGGGGCGGCATGATTTTCGCCACATCTGGAGTGCAATGAACAGGAAAACAAAGGCGAACCGGAATACACAGGCCAACAAGAAAACAAACACCCACAAACACCGCACAACGCACTGAAAGCTCTGCACTTTCGCGGAAGCCTGGAAAACTCCGGTCAGGGCGTCTCTTTCTCAGACGTGCAGCCCCGTTTGCAGGGTCATAAAACGCCGCGGGGAGTCTCTCGGCGGCCTCGCCCTCGTCCAGCCCTGTGCGCACTCTAGAGTGTTCAATTCACAATTCGCACTTGCTTGCGACCATTGTACGAGACCCCTGGTCGTATTTTGGACCACACGTTTGGGACCCCTGGTCTAGAGGCTTCATACAGCTGTCAACAGTGCTCGAATGAGGTCGAGCAAGTAAAAATTTAATGCCCCTGCACACATACGGCGACCCCAGCAATGGTGGCCCCCGGCTGCCCTCACACAAGCCAGCATCTGGCCGGCAGACGTCGGACCACATTGCCACTGCACAAAGAAATGTTCTTGAAAAGCCTCACGACTTCGTTTAGAGGGCTGTGGCCGAAACGAAAACAGTAGTTACATCTGCTCCTGATTGTTGGGTGCAAGGAATACTTGGGCGAGCTTCGATCGGCCTACGCCTCAAAGCAAACGAAGGGAGGGGTTCCTGGGATCGGCGACGTGATTGCTGTGGAAGGCTGGGATTGTGAAAGCAGTGTTTTCCGGTCGAGACGGCAAAATCCGCCTTTGTGAGGACAGGGGGGAGTTGCTAGAGGGGGAGAACAGGAAAGCGTTCATTTCAGTTTCTATTCCCTTTGAAAATATCATGTCTCATTCCGGGGATGGGGGTGGCTGGGGGTTGGGGTGGGAGACCGACTCCGAGGGCCCACGGACAAACGTCGCTTCGGCAATGGCTCAAATTGGTCCCCGTCTCTGACCACAAGTACGAAATAAAAAGTTAACGAAGGCTTCTTTTTGGTATCTTTCAAAAACACCTCGACAACCGAAGTACTCCCACGTCCGTTTCCCCTTTCCTCCAAGGGCCTTCCTTTGACCCGCCACTTTTTTCCCGGTATCTCTCACGTCTGCGCGTGGCGGTCAAGTGACGGCGTTGTAGGCGAAAATAAATTAAGTTGACATTGAAAGATCGTTTCGGCTGTGACGTCCTCCAGCTCTGTATAAGTTCGGCCTCTCTGATTCCAACTTTGAAAAACGACTAATTCTATGCTACAATGATGTTTGCAAGTCAATTTCTTGCAGCGAGAGTGTAGCAACACAGAAATAAAGTTCCTTATGATGGATAGCAAAACTTCAGCAATAAAAAAATGAGGCGTACACAACGATTGTTGGTTTCGCGTAGACAGCCACGTTCTGACAGCAGCATTAGAGTTTCTAACACTTATAGCTCCACCGTGCATTATTAATGCAGAGAATCAGGGCCTCATCTCGTTCTTCTTTCTTGTCGCGTCCATGCCGCTGTTTTTGTGTTTTTTAATAATATAAAACCCCTCGGAATAGTTCTCGATCTGGAACTCACTTTCTGTGGGGTGTTTGGTAAACCTACACAGAATTCACAGCTTAAAACATTCCAAAATAATATTTTGCGAATAAGTTACGATCAGACGTGTTACACTCTGAACGCATGCAGTGTTGATCTGAACCTACCGTATGCTATCTCCGCTGAAAACATTGTGTAAAAGTTGTCACTAATAATGTGTTGTCCTTCCAACTTTTTTTCCAGATAAGTAAGCGAAAGCACACCACCATCGATATAGTAACTACAGCGAAAAAAAAGAAATTGAATGTCACTCTGAGACAAATAAAAGAGTTTCGCTGTTGCGATAATGTTCATATATAGAAGCGTGCTTCCTTCTGATTCCTATTTCTATGTTTTCTTTTGTCGTAAAACCTCATGTCCTTGTCAGAAAACAACTTCATTGATGTCTGTACGTCACGTATGGTATCAAAACCAGTGGTCAGTGCTAAAAAAACATTTGCTTTTCAGTTTCGTTTGAATATAGCTTGTTTGCGAAATATAATGCAGTCAATTTCTTATTAAGATTTGAAATTGTTTAAACCAGAACGTGATTTGTTTGCAGAGCCGGTTCTATAGAAATACTCCACGAAAACATTTTAAGGCCATGTATAAGAATGTTTCGGTGGAAGTATATTACAAAAAGGTATTTCCTGCATGCTTTGGGGAAGCACATTGCCGTGCAAAGCGTACTTTAAAACATGCACATGCAAGAAAACACTGCGTGCCCTGAGAAATGGCTCTCTTTGTGTTTGTGAAAGTCACCGTTTTGATTTGTCGGAAATGAAGAAGGCGACGAAGAAGATGTACTCATTTTCCAGTTTGATGTAAAGGCAACATTGTGTAAAGGATGACAAAGGGTGTTGCAACGGCTTACACAGGGCAAAATAAAGTCGGCAAAAGACAAAATAAAATAGAAACAGAACAAAAAATGAAAACGATATAAATTTACAATACGGAAACGTGTGCGCAAAGCAATTGTTACACAAAATATTATGTTTATTTTTTTCTTTTGTTTCAACAACCACCTGCTAGAGACTCTATTGCCCCCAAAGCTACCTTTAAAATCAATGTATACACATTTTCTTTGGAATTAATTTGGTATAAGGGTTAAAGATGATTACTGGCAATCGTTTTTTTGTTATATGTCTGTTTATAGATTTTGACATGAATGGCAGCGAGAACCTCAGGGATAACCAGTAGCCCAGCTGTCGATTCTGTTTACCTTAGGAATATAACTATAATTTAGTTTTATTCGAGGAGTAAGGGGTCGGAAAGGTGGCCGGAATAGGGGGTCGGAAACGTTCACCAGTCTGTAAAATGGTCTGCCAGACGAGAGTGAAATATTGATTTGATTGATGGTAGGGTTTAACGCGCCGACGCAACGCAGACGATGAGGCGCGCCGTAGTGGAGGGCTCCAGATTAATTTTGACCGCCTGGGGATCTTTAATTAACGTGCTCAGCAATCTCGTACACACGGGCATTTTCGCTTTTCGCCTCCACCAGAAAAGCGGCCGCCGCGGCCGGGAATCGAACCTGCGACCTCGTTCTGAGCAGCACAACGCCTTAGCCACTGAGTATTATGAATTTGGGAGTGAAATACCAAGGAAAACCTCACTGCTGGGTGGTCTAGCGTGGTCGAGTGGGTAAGGCAGCCCTTGGACTATGTTGCCAGGTGCTCTATGTACGCCAGGGCTGTACGCTGGAAACCACCGAATTTATTTCCAATGCAGCCGTATAGACTCAGGGCGCCATGTTGGCTGGAAAGCTGGTGATAGCTACAGACGTGAGTCGTTCCATTTGTGGAGGACGACGTGTGGCGTTCCTTGAAAGACCTCAATTATTCGTCATTCCGCAGGAGTGCAGGTTCAGGGTTCAATTTCAATTTCATGTGGTAATTTGCTCACTAGCTACATAAACTGATTGTTTTTTTTCTAGGGCAGGCTGTGCCGTTATCAGCATCAAAGACATACTGTCTGGCATCTTACGTCTCTAGCCGCTATATTACAATGGTCCCGTTCTGGTGGGCTTTAAGGATTTGTGCGGGATTGGAAAATAGCGACTAGATACAAGTTTGAAAAATTTGAGAATGAATACACAATGCCGATTAATCTACACAAACGTGGAAAGATTTTTGCCCAATGGTTGACAGCGCAAGCGGTACGAAGGGCACCTTGAGTCGTGCATACCTTCTTGTGCGTGTCAGCTTGCAGAATTTGTGTTAGTAACGAGAGTCACTCATTAACATTTATCTGAACGTGATCTACCCGTAGCTTGGAGCTTGAACTTTGGGATAGTGGCCGCGGGTTCCCCGACGCTCCGCACTAAAAGGCAATTCAGCTTTCGAGCGGTCCTCCATGTCCTGGGGCTGTTTTATCCCGTTAGGAGGAACTGCGAGTAAGTACAACTTTGTGTCCCGTTTGCCCGTTTGGCAGTAGCCAAACGGGTCCTTTGTGTCCCGTTTGGCAGTAGCGGCGACACGCTACGCATCTTGGCTGATAGAATCTCTGCCACACGGTGCAGATCGCTGCGCAGCTGCACCAAGCGCCGGAAACTGGTTCAGCTTATCGTACGGGGTGACTCGACGAACCTTCCATCCGCTGCATCCAAGAAGCGCGCCGGTCAGCGACGCAAGACCCAACAGGTGGTGGAATCGGCGCCTTCCAGCAGGCTACAAAAAGGAACGGACCACTCTGATGCCCTTCACTTGGCAGTAGCGGCGACGCGCTACGCATCTTAGCTGATAGCTTCTCTGCCACTCGTTGCAGCTTGGTGTATTTGGCAAGATTTGAGTTCTTGTGCCTTGCTTTTTGCGTCGTTTGCTGCTGCCAAGTTGTTCTGATCGCGATTGTTCTTTTCGTTTGAAATATGTCGAGAGAAGGTGGAAAATTAAAGGACGAGACCAAAGCTGATATTTTTAAGTTCAAGGAAAAGTGGAAGCAGGAACTCAAGACATCTCGCGAAAACCATGAACGGGATTTACGGAATGAAATCCGGAATTACGAAACGAGCAGCGAACCAGGTCTAATGGCATTCAGTTCGCAGATGTTACGATTGAGGAGCTCAAGAGGGAATTAGAAGGTGAGCGAGCTAAGAACAATGAACTGAGTAATGTGATCGTCGCTCTGCAGGCACAATGCGTATTGCAATGGAAAAACACTGACTTAGAGACACGTGTTGTTAACATGGAACAGTACTCGAGGAACAAGAACATCGAAGTTCAGGGCGTGGAACAAACCGAAAACGAGGATGTCGTGAGCATCCTCGCCAAAATCGGTGCCTCCAACCAAGAACCGATTGAAGAATCTGATATCTAGGCTTGTCATCGTGTGCCCACACGAAACCCTGACAAGAGTAATATACTAGTTCAGTTCCGGTCACGCGCAAAGCGGGATCTTGCCTTGAAAAAGGCAAAGAAGATGAGGCTGAAGAACAGTGACATTGGACTGGCCACTCATGAACCCGTGTACGTTAACGGAAGCATGACCATGCGTGGAAAACGGTGTGGGCATACAACAGCAAAATCTTCGCCCGCAAAAATGACGACGCCGACGCGATACAGATTACCAGGGAGGCAGACCTTGCTAAGATATGGTCGGAACAATCCACTAACGCCCTTGGTCCTTAGGCGCAACTGCAGAAGAAAGCTCTCGCTTCCATTTAGCGTCATCCCAAATGCGCTATCACGAATTTGCTTCGCCGCAGTTCATTCATAACCAGCAGCATGCGTCTGTCTTGCACATTAATACCCGATCTGCATCCAACAAACAAGATTATATCACCCAATTCCTGGAACAATTTTTGTTTCAGTTTAATCTCTTGATACTGACCGAGACATGGTACACTGATGATTGCCCTATGATCCCATTTGTTGGAAACAATACTTTTTTTCTTAATCGCCAAAATCGCCGAGGTGGTGGAATTGCAATTTATGCTAAAACTCCTAATAATTACACTGTATTGTCCGAGTTTTGTGTAGCAACTGATGACTACGAGGTAGTGACTCTGCAAAGTAATAAGGAAATTGTAACAGGGGTATACCATCCACCGAATGGCAATATAGCTCGCTTTTTTGCCTTCTTCGAGAAGCTGCTGGATCACATCTTCTCCAATAATCTTTATCTTCTTCGTGGCGGTGACTTTAATGTAAATATTCTGGAACAATGTCGCACTGGCCATGACTTCACAAGTATAATTCGCTCCAGTGGTTGTACTACGGTAATCACTTCGCCGGCTAGAGTCACTGTGTCATCTTCATCTTGTCTTGATCTGTTCATTACAAATATTGAAACATTTATTTTTCAGGCTGGTACGGTGTCATCTCACATTAGCGATCACTGTCCCATTTTTATGCTGTATAGTAACCATCTTGCATAGAATCCAAAATCAGAACCCATTATTCGGCAGTTTATATCTGATCAGGCTCTGGAGCGTTTTAAGCACGCTATTTCCTCGCGTGACTGGTCGTTCGTGTTAAATAAAACTGACGGAAATACGGCGTATTCGTCATTTATGAACACCATATATGTCACACTTTTCTTTCAAGACCGTCAAGCTTTACAAACAGGCTAAAAAGCCTTGGATTACACGCATGCACTTAACGTTGATAAGGAAGAAGAACCGCATTTATCATTCTTTCCTTAAGACACGTCTGCCAGAATCCTTAAGGAATTTAGGATTTGAAGAAATAAATTTAATGCTCAACTTAGGACCTGCTAAAACATTGTATTACCAAGAATTGTTTTCCAACATCGCGAAAATTCGCCCACATGAAACCTGGAAAGCTTTAAACACCGTGCTTGGTAGCAGAGACCAAAAAGTGAGTCCTGAAAATATTACGCATAACTACGAGGTACTGACCGGAGGATCGTTGGTACATATTTGAATTCGCATTTTGTAAACGTTTCATTTGTTGATAACAGTTCACCTCCAGTAGACATATCATTTCCTGGTCCTATTGACAGCCTGTTCTTCGAACCCACTGATGAATTCGAAATTATCCGAACCTTTTTGAGCCTAAATGATAGCAAGGCGCTTGACGTTAAAAATTTACACGTAAAGCCAATAAATTATATTATACATTCCATTGCTCCAATACTTGTTTACATTTTTAACCTGATGTTTGCGTCGTGTGTATACCCTTCTGCGGTGAAAAAATCGAGAGTGTCGGTGATACCTATTTTTTCAAAAGCAATTGAAAAAATAATTTGTGCACGGCTTGTAAAATTCTAGACAAACATAAAATTCTAACTGATGCTCAGTTTGGACTTCGTGCCGGAAGGTCTACGGAATCTGCGTTACTAACACTAAAAGAACAAGTACTGTGTAATTTCGAAGATAATCTGTATACCGTTGGCCTATTCATCGATTTCAGCAAAGCCGTTGCTTGCCTACAACATTGTATACTAAAAGATACGTTTTCTCACTCTGGAATTTGGGGTTTGCCTCTGTCCTTGCTGACGTCTTATTTAGGGGATAGACATCAGTGTGTATGCATTGGCAGTTACCGTTGATCGTTTCTTCCTTTACAATGTGGTGTACCCCAGGGTAGTGTACTAGGGCCAATCTTATTCAACCTTTATGTTAATGACATTGTGAACTTTGACACAGCCATAAAATACATTATATACGCTGATGATTGTACCTTGCTGTTTTGCGGAATGAATCTTGATGACGTGATTGGGGAGTGTAACGCGGTTCTTAACAAACTACACCTGTGGTCGCAATCCAACTGCATTAGAATTATTCCTTGCAAAAATAGAAATTATTATTTTCCGCGCAATGGATAAGGAAGTTCAACTACATCAGCATTTCATTTATGCTGGTCAGGAGATAGCGGTCGTAGGTGAACCTAAAATACTTGGTGTTACATTTTCCTCAAATTTAGCCGGGGATGCACACATCGATCACCTTTGTTCTAAATTATCCGCAGGCGCTGGTGCTCTGTCACGCTGCCGATCTTTAATTTCACTGCAAGCATAACTCAGCATATATCATGGCTTATTGGCTTCGCATCTTAATTATTGCAGTTTGGTATGGTTGACTACTACGAGGAAAAACAACGAAAAAAATTTAATCTTGTAAAAGAAAATCATTCGCAACGTTGCTGACGTTGGTTATCGGTCCTCAACGCGTACCTTGTGTCCCTTGTATAATATTGTTATAATTGAAAACATGTACAACTTCCGAATATTGCGCATGTTTTTTTTGTCCTGTGCGCACAGATGTTTTCTGGCAGAAACTGCCTCTTTGACACCCAATATCAAATGTGTTGCTACACGAAGCACAGATGAGTGGTTTGTACCCCGGTTTCGAACCAATTACAAATTTCAGATGCTCCATCATAATCTGCCGTTTATATTTAACAGTTACACTTTCTTAACATTTACAGATATGCGATAATGTTTTGCAAGCATGTAAATTGATGTTGCTCTGCGCGCGCGTATAGCTTGTTTGATATGTTTAATGTTATGATATATTTCGTGTGTCGTTTAGATTTTTTAGTAGCAGTTTGAAGAGTGTTTATTTATTTAACTATGTGGTTAACTGTGTTTCTCGTACAATAGGTGTGTATTAATTCCTGTATCGAAGTTAATTCCGTTAGCTATGCAGTTGTACACCCTGTATTTCTCTCTGGTCTTCATTCTTACATCGTTCGCATATCTTTTTTTTTCTGTTCGTACTGTTCCGCCGTTGCTGTCTTTGCTGTCTTGTAATGGCTTCCCGGGCCCCGTCAAGCTGTGTAATACAACTTTTAGCCCAGGAAGCTTCTCAGGAACCTTTGGGAAAGTAAAATAAATAAATTGAATTGAATTGAATCACATGTATTTGTTGCGCCATACCTTTGTGTTGTTTTTAAGCTTTATCAACGAAGCTTTCTGATCTACATCAACGTCCCTGAAAGCGTCTGGTTTCAATGTTATAAAGCATTAAGAAGAAAAAAAGACAGTAAAAACTATTCGCCACGCTAATGGAGCCAATGAAACGCGTATGGTTTGTACCAGATACAGGCATACCAGATTCATGCTTTTGTCGAAAACACAACATAGACCCACCAATATCGCTGGACACCATGGCGTATATGCAATCTTTTAGGGAAGCGACTGTATCTCGTCTTTGCCTCGTCCTTTCTTTTCCCCTGTTCCCATTTACTTCGATACCTACTTTTACATTTTGGTGATAATTGTGTAGTTTGGAAACATACGTAGGCTGTACGTCAAATGGGACCACTATAATCTGACGAAGGCCGCCCCTCGGACGAAACGTAGTGAAACACGTACTTCACATTTACTTCTGTAACTACTTTTACGTTTTGGTGATAATTATGTAGTTGGAAACATATGTGGGCTGTATGTCAACTGGTACCACTATAATCTGATGGATGCCGCCCTCGGACGAAACGTATTTAACCACGTACATTTTTCACAGGGGGTGATACAGTTACTTGTATAAGTTGAGAGGACAAGGTTCACAGGGGAGGTCGCTGTTAAAGGGGCCCTGAAAGGCATTTTGAGCACACTAAATGAACTAGCGCAATCGCTAGATTTGGTCGCCAACGTCACCTGTGCCAAGTATTACTCTTTTACGCGCAGCGGAAAGCTGACACTTTTGTTGCAAAGTTTGTCGCTTTTTTCTCACCCTTTCCTTCGTGTTTTTGGACGCCGCCATCTTCACATGTCTACATCATCGATTCCCAGATGTTCGTCATGAGCTAGACATCCTGCTATTGGGCGGCTTTTTCACGCACTTCCGGCTAAGATATGAGTCGTCTGCTCAGCGTCGGCTCGCCGGCTGATGTGCCAGCGGAGTGCCGGAGTGCTTTGACATTTTACGACAAACGAAACAAGTGTAAACAAACGCTTAACCGTTTGTATTGAATGCAACACGGCCATAACACGACGTGGATTTTATCTTACGTGAGTACGTACCATAAAGAAAGTCCCGTGGCACTTCTTTGGTGCAATCGCAGAGAACGCCCTGAGCCGAATGCCCGGGTTTGACGCGTACATTTTATTCCACTTCAAAACAATCCAGAGATGCGTTTCGAACGAACGCAACGTCACAACATGCGTTGCAAGTCTGAACCGCGATTGACAGACGATGAGTTGCCTCCTCCTGCCCGTCGTAAATACGGCACTCACCTCACACCCGGTTTGCGGGGACGAGCAGCAAGTCACAACTCTGGCGCGCAAGCGAGAAGGCTTTTAGCCAGGCACACTGCACATACCCCATGCGAGGTTGAGTGGTACGTCGTTCGAGAAAGATAATCCAGACCATGGGAAGCACTATCCACCCGCAGAAGTACAATGTCGCATTTCATCGCGAAACGAACGCGTCCACAACACACGGGAGGCGATGCACACACACACACACAGCTTCGGTCGCTGCATTGGCTTAGCTGCAAGCTTCGTTCGGACAATCAGCGATGCTACGACGATACGGAGCTGCGTGAGGACGACGTGCTAACGACTTCACGTATTTAAAAACACAGGGGCAAAGAACTAGGTTCATCGGAAGCAAAAAATCTTTCCTCCATTATAGTGCCTGAAATATACTGGCTAGTGTGCCGAGGGCGGGCTCCAGGCGGGCGCCGGGAGCGATGTACGCGGCCGTCTGCCGCTTGGGGCGCTGCCGTGCGGGAGTGTGCGCGTTAATCCGGCCCGATCAGATCGCGCGGTTACCTCCGAGCTGCGTAGCAGACGGCAGCGGCAGAACTTTCCATTCCCGCTTGCGACGAAAGCGAGCGAAAGCGACGGGAATTCTGTCGCGCAACCAAAATTTGTCCCGACCATTCGACAAAAACGATCGTCGCGCGACAAAGCGACGGAATTCCTGCCGCTCTCACTCGCTTTCGTGGCAAGTGCGAACGGGCCTTTATGCGCAATCTCCGCCCCACATAAAACAAGCTCTTGCTTGTCGCCTGAGCATACGGTTGATATCTGACTACGTTACACTGTGCTTGCCAGTGTATTTAAACGATGTCACTAGGTTTGAAACGTACGCGCTCTGCGTGCAGCTTTGTAAACGCAAGCGGTTTCACATACGCACGCTATTTTGCTGCTAATAGAGTTTTAGTACAGCGTTTGTGGCCTTTGCATACGCTAAACGCTAAATTTTTGCGTCCCGCTACGTGACACCGCGATGGGAGTTTTAGTAGAGCGTCTCATCAGTTTTGCGTAGCGACACACTAATGCATACGGCGCCATCTGACAAATGTTTTCCGAAATGTCTCGCCGGCTGATCTGCTAGCGGAGTGCCGGAGTGTTTGGACATTTTACGACTATCCAAACAAGTGCAAACAAACGCTTTCCCGTCAGTGTTGAATGCAACACATGGGTGCAGCTTGTCAGAACACGGGTTCTCGCTGATCGAGTGCAGCGTTGGTTTGCTCTTCGCCTTCACGTCCATCGCCGCTGATAAAGCGATCCGATCCGGCGCGTTTTGTGCACGGGTTCTCTGTCGGTTGAAAATGTCTTTTTTCACATGCCGCCGGTAGTAGGAATTACAACCACCGCAAAATAACACCCGGCACCAGCGGGGCCACATCTGAGACCGCGCTTTTTGGATAAACAGTGCGCGGTGCACCAAAGGGAACGAGCACACGATTCTCCCCACGCGGCTGCGAGTTCGCCGCCGATACCAACTGCAGCCCTGCAGCTACGTACACCGCGAAAGGGCAAGGTCAGGCCGCACACATGCGGCCAGGTCATTCGTTCGCTTTTCCAGCCTGTGTCCATGGTGTCTACAGAGATGAAAAAGCCGAAAGAGCTGGCCCGTAGCAGACGGCAGTCTGTGGGAGCGCAATAGCGGAAGTACGTCACCGCTAAGGAGCGGAGCATCATGGGAGGGGAGGCCAACAGCGAAGAAACAGTTGAAAGGAGGAGGAAATACGGCGCGACGATAATTCGCGGTTTTTGATTTACGATTTCTCAGCTAATACTCATCGCTTTAACAAAATTCTTGCAGGAGGAGATTGCTAATACATTGCTTTATTTGGTTACATGTACATCCATGCATCGGCGGAAGGCATTTCAGGACCCCTTTAAGGGCGACCTTTTCTTCGGAAGCTCGAGCGAGGAAGTCACGCAAACACCACGTTATGATGAGCATCTACAGCTGAGGATGACGATGTGCTGGGGCGTCAGCTCGGGATGATGGCTTTGTCCATGAACGTGGTACGATGGCAGGACCAAGTGTACATTAAGAAAGTTCCAAAATCATGACACCACAGTATACCCCGACTACAGCATGTCCGAATGTATGAGCCAGCAGTTGTCGTAGTCGACTATATGGAGACTCTTTGTGGCAGCTTCACCCTTCCACGTGAAGGAAAAAAAACGACGTTGGAGATATTTTATCGCAATTTGACAAGCCGAAGTAGCGTATGGAAGCGTAAACATCACTACAGACTCTCGAAGAGAATAAAGAGTTTTCTGCAGCCGCAATACCAAGATGCCTTGGTAACATACTCTTTTCCGCAATTAAGATAGTTATTAAGGTCACTTCGGTATTCTGATACGAGGGTCTGGAAGAGAAAGAGTCACCAAGAAGCACGCGAACCCACATGCCGTGCACCGTGCAGCGAGACTACCGCGCTACCCTCAAAGAAAAATGTCATGGGCATATTCTCATACTTCTCGTAGAAACACGATGTTTCCCGTTGCTAAAATGGGGCCTGCAGTCGAAGAGCCAACGAAATTATCAAAAATCAACGATATATCTGCGAGAAATAAAAAAAATTACGACCACCTCCCCTCCCGGGAACTCTGGTGTGATGCAAACCTGAAGGGGGTTCCATTGTGCGTTTCCGTGGGGTCGATTACTCGAATTGCGTAAGCATTCGTCGGGTAATGCGAGAGAGAGAGAGAGAGAGAGAGAGCAAACGTAGCGTGGACGACCGTCGACTGAGAGACCGGCCGGAGCGGGGCACTCTGCTTAATGCCAAAACTGAATTTGGTAGTGTCAATCCCCCTTCGAGACACGGTACCCGCCTGCCTACATTGGCAATAGTTCGATGTTGCTCCAGTCCCAATGTAGTATCTACGGATTTGCGCCTTGCATCACTGAACCACTTAATATGCCACGAGTTCATTACTCCTACTCTGCCACAGCGACGCCGCTATCGTTCTGCCTATCGCACCGTCGCCAAATGAGTGCGAACCCTTCTACAAAAGACTTGACCACAGCCTTTCTTGTCGAAAGCCGCAAGTGCCAACAGAAGCCTACGCGGTTGTCTTTTAAGGCGTCGGCCTTAACTATCTCATGCTGTTAATAGCCGTCCTTGTTGGTTTTGTTCTATTCCTCAGTCAGGAAAACTGCCGCAGCTGTAAAGTTAAGAAAAACCTGAGGGAAGCTTACACTAACAGAGCGTGACTTAAACAGCGGGGCTATGGTAGGGGAGCATTGCGGGACACGTAAGTTTGATTATCATTTTCATATCTGTATCATATCAGTGAACCTCGTCATATGATTGGAAAATTTCGTCGTCTTCTTTGCAGAAAGTAATAGATGAAAAGTCATCCTCAGCATTGTAGTCTACCACCAGCTCATCGGCATTGACTGAAGCATTAGCGCGTGAGATTGCTTTTGTTACATACGCCGTAGCGCTCGATGACAGTTCTGGAGGTCTTTTTAGTAAAGCCAGTGCGCGAGGCGAGACTCGCCATTCACCGCGAGGCACGCGCTAAGAGCGCTCGGCATTCTCTTGCTCCTGGGGCTTTCCTCGCTTTTCGTTTTTTACAAGAGAGTGTTTTACGCCAGGGTACACCAAGATCTCAGTCACTTTATATCCGTCGCGGAAGTGACGTCGCCAGAAAGAGTGCCATTAAAGATGCGGCTACCGGTTTCAAGCCCATTCCTCTTGAACCTTCTTGCCGCAACGGGAGGTACGCGGTGCTCTACCAACTAAGCTATGAGCAGCAACGTGAGTATCTCTATGAACGCGCCTTTTATCGTTCCCTATGACTAATTCAGATGGTGCTGCCGCCTAGGACAGGTGAATCGAAGTAGCGCATCATGACGCTAAACAGTGCCGACAGTTGGCGTCTCGATCCCAGCGCCTTCGTTTGCAGGGGCGCGCGTGAATTGAGGCAAGGCTCCGCTGTGGCGCTGTTCCCATGGCCGTTGTGTTTCAAGCTTCTGTTTATGTGCATATCAATGGTGCTTTTGGTGTCTCGGAATAAACTGGTGATTTTTTTTTGTTTTTTGCGTGTGGTAGTCACTTCGTCTAGCGGGGCCAGGCTCGCGAACCCTTCGCTCATGAAGAAGGTGGCTTTATTATCACACTGCTTTTGTAAAGGCCCCCTTAACTTTGGTGTTTCACCGATTCCTGTGACACAGGGATCAACAACATTTTTCCGTAATACCTCTTCTCTTGGCGGGGAAACTCTACGGTCGCCACGAGGAACGCGCTTATGGCCGCTCGGCGTTTTCTTGGTAGTAGTTCCTCCTAAGACGAATTACAGCCGGGAACAATAGCTCCGCTGTTAAAAGACCGATGCCATCTGGCGCACCCCACAGCTCGACAGCGGACCTTCAGTGCTCTACAAACCCTGCTTTGTAACCAACGCAGCGGTGGAACAAACGTTTTAGTCATTGCTTTTCTACAGCTTCAGCGTCGCATATATATCTGGGAGTGTGGCAAGCACAGGCACGCTTGATGGGAAATGTCCCCGCTTCGGAGAATTGAAAAAGCTGTGGACGAGAAACATCAAAGTTGTTGGAATAAGCGTTGTGCAGTACATGTGGATACAATGACACGTGAGTTAAACAGGTGCACAGCAATTACGCAGAACACAGATTTCAGCAAATCTGCGGTGTCCGAAAGTATAGTTTCTGGCCTGAGACTGTTTCCATAGACAAAGGAACGAACGACACGAAGGAGTCGCTTACATGGCGTAGCAGAAACAAAGGCAGTCGAAGTAATTCGCGCCAAACAGTGCAGAACATAATGGGGGGGAAAAATTGACTTAGGATGAACAGTTCAAGCCTGGTCTATTCGAAATAATAACGCTTGGTAAGTGCCGTCTGGAATTGTTTCATATATTGCTCCTTGTGTGTACCGGACAATTTCCGATTATACCGCCATTCTTTCAGGGGCTTTCGAACTAGCGATTTGCATTAGGTTGTTGTTCCTTTCGGGACGTCCGTGAGACAATGTGAAGCAATGAACCCTGATTAAATCCTTCGTCCTCCTCAATGCCACACAATAATTGACACTCTGACGCTCACAGGTACCCGTCCATTGCATCACAATGACTGCTGCCACCACCCCGGTTTTATGGAGAGTACAGTCTGAGGCAGATAACATCACAATAGAGCAAATAAGAAACCCCATTATTATAAGTATTCCTATTGTTGATCCGATCTCGGGTACTTCTGCACGGCTTCAACGTGAGCGTTCAAAATGCTGAGCTGAGTGAGGTTGCGGAAGTGCACCGCTAAAACTATCGCATGAGAACAAAATTGCCGATATCATATAGCAGTTGGCACATACAGAGGAGCAGTTGGTGGAGGAATGTGAGCAGTAGGCATTTGCAGTCATTTCAATCGATATGAAAAGTTCCCAAGGAAAAATCGAAGAAAATGTGGAAGCCGTTCTAAGGGCTTTTGACCTCAATCTGTACAGTCGAGACTCCGGAATATTCGTAAGAAAAATCCGACCGAGAGTGTCTGGTTTTGCTTCATGCACAATATACACTTTTAAACAGAACAGATTGCCGTCACAGTTTCTAGACTGTAGTGTTTCAGCTGGTGGTATGGCAATACGAAAATAAAAACATCATTGCAGCTAATGTTTGTGAAAGGTGTCTGACAGCCACTATCCTGATCTCGCATGGACACGAGCGTACAAGGACAAGCTCTTTATCCGTTGCATCCAGGCCTTTACAAATTCATCATTGATGTGTTGTAAATTACAAGGATTTCACCTTTTGTTTTTTCCCCAGGCGGAAACTGTACACTACAACAGTGCGTAATTTCAAATCACTCTTGCATTGAAGGCATGTTCAAATGTTTTTGTTTTGCACTGTAGTTGAGTGAAAACGACGGCGTTAATCTATACTAAGGCATTTTTAGTAACAAAACGTGTGTGTTTTGTGACGTGCTACAAGAGCCCCTGCGAAAACGCAGCTGATTCATATCAATAACGGCACCAAAATCGGAATAGCCACATCGTAGTTAAAACTCTACTGTCATTTTTTGTTTACTTGTGCGATGCAGGCCTGCTATGGCGTAAGATGTAGACTCACTGTTCCAGGCTAAAATGTGGTTCCCAATGCAGCTGCTATGTTGTTTGCACGTGGGGCGATGCGTGCAACTGCACTGAATGCCCTGTCCCCATGGCTCCGTGGTGCTGCAACGCAGTATGAAACACCAGCGTGAAAAGTAGTTCTGATGCATGTAAACTTAGTCTGCCTGTTGCGTTACAGTATATCCAGCTGAAATTATGGCCCGGGTATGTTTGCTCATTTGCCACCATCTCCACGATTGCTAACAGGTATCCTGCGTATCAGTCGACGTATATCGTACTTGTGAAACCCATGTTTATAGTCCTTTTCAATGCAAGGAAACAAGAACGACGCTGTGTTGAGGACGTATGGCTGGCAATAAAATTGGAGAGCAGAATTATGCGTTCATATTTAGCTGAGCCTGTAAATGATACCGTTGCATATAGTGCCCGGGATTTGATACTAGTTGCGAAGTTAAGTTTTCTGCACCTCTTTCCAGTAAGCGGTATCAGGGAGTGAGGGTTGTTTTTGAAACATTGAGATTTAGGTCGGCTTCAGCAATGCGTTCTCGACGCTAGTGCTTTTTTACTGTTTCTTTACACCATCCAGTAAAACATATACAGCAAAAGCTCGCTAATTCGACCCCGTTAATTCGCATAATCGGTTAATTCGAGCTGCGCGCGTCGTCCCTACGATCATACACAGGAGTCTATGGAGGGGAACTCTGGGTAATTGCCGCCCAGGACAACCCAATGGTCATCGGCATCATCCATAACGGGTAGACACAGAAACTAGCTGTGGGAAGCTGCCGCCTGAGACAAAGGATTATGCTACTACTGTCCATCCATCAATCCACCCACGAGGAAAGCGTGGTTTATGGTGGGTGCAACGGTCGCAACCTGCGTGGTTTGTCGCCTTGTTCACCTTTGCGCCACTGAAATGTACCCGATAAGAAAGATGAATATCACAAACGTCCTTGAAAATAAAGATACGTCCTGCTGTGGAAAGTTTCCGTTTTTCTTGTTCATTCCATATTTTGACGATTGGATAATACGACAATTTTTCGTGATAACAGCCATGTCGAATGAATGAACTTTTAGTGTGCTGGCTTTTTAGATAAGTAGCTGGTGTCGCCGATTTGAGGCTTTACCCTTCGAGTATAATGCCAAAGCGCGTGTTTACCAATGCCGGCTTTGGCAAACGATTAGCATAAGACATCTATCGTAACAAATTCTTGCCTTACATCTTGTACGAGCGTTCTACTTTGCTTAAAGGGTGCAATTAAGAAGAGCTAAAATTAGTATGAATGCATACGTCACCGTTTGTTTAAATAGCGATATTATCAAGAGCATTATGAGCAGTGATAATGTTCACGACCGTCTGGAATAATGAGCGAAGTATTTGCCATGTGTGGTTTTTAACGCTTGCCACCATTTTAAAGGAAATGTATTGTTTATATTCCAAGAATTGCATGATTTAGTGAAACCGTGTTAAAAAAGTGAAAAGGCTGTAGAATCTGGGGTTAGACTGGTACAGCTGGAGGTCTCGTGTTTACGCATAAACACAATCAAATTAGGGAATAGAAGTGCTCTGAATGGCGCCAATTTGTTCCCATTACACTAGTTATGCAACGTTCCTAAATACGCGGAAGAAATTTTAAAGGTAATTTAATTTTACGGTCTTTATTACGGCCGAATGTACAGTGCTCACGGATTGAAACGCGACACTGCGAGCGCGTGGCCGCCGGCACATGTAGCGCCGCCCGTGGACGCCCGTGGAATCGAGGTGTGGCATTGTGGTATACCGCGAGGGTGAGAGCGGTTTGACCGTAGGCTTACTGCTTCCGGTTGCCAATGAGCGGGAGTGTGGTTCCCCGATGCGACAGCGGGGCGCTGTAAACCCTTAGCGCTGGACCGCGTTTGTGCGCCGACGGTAGTCGCCCGGCCGTGCGCGTAACCGATTTCGTGACATCGTCTGCTCGCGCGCTCTTGTTACGCGGGCCCTTCCGATGCGCCTCAGATAATGCCCATGTAAGGCACGGTCACGCTCATCTGAACAAAAGGAACGCCTTCTGCACGAAAGAACGGCAAACTTTATTCCAGGATGTAAACTAACAAAACGTCAAGACGCATTTGCAGGCACGTTCGTGTGTAGTACCTCGTCGTGACTCCTCTCGCGGCAACGACGGCAGCCGCACTGCTGCATGCGTCACTAACCTCCTGGAGGAGAGGTGTGTGATGGTGCTTGACTGGCCGCCGCAAGGTGCGGACATGAACATTAGTGAAAACGACTGGGGGGAAATAAAGAAAGCCCTTTCTTGCCGTCAACCGCAAAGCTGTTCCGCGGACGACCTGCGAGCGGCGGTGCACGCGGAATAGCAGAGGCTGGCGGCAGAGGCTCGCCGCTAGAGGAGAACCGACGAAGCACAAATGCCCCTGCACAACACGCGAACGTGACTGCAAATGCGTTTTGCCTTCTTGTTAGTTTACATCCTGGAATAAAGTTTGCTGTTCCTTCGGGCAGACGTTCGTTTTATTCAGATAAGCGTGACCGTGCCTTACATGCGCATTATCTGAGCCGCATCGGAAGGGCCCTTCGGAACAAGAGCGCGCGAGCAGACGATGTCACGAAATCGGCTACGCGCACCGCCGGGAGACTACCGTCGGCGCACAAACGCGATCCAGTACTCCGGGCTTACGGCGCCCCGCTGTCGCTGCGGGGAACTGCACTCCCGGCCATTGGCAACCGGAAGCAGTAAGCCTACGGTCAAACCGCACTCACCCTCGCGGTATACTACAATGGAACACCTCGCTTCCAAGGGCGTCCGCTGGGGGCGCTACATGTGCCAGCAGCCACGTGCTCCCAGTGTCGCGTTTCAATCCGTGAGCTCTGTACTAGAGTGTCAGCCGTAGAATTGAGCCCTGCCTTTGTTCTTCTGAAAACTATGGCCTCCGGCCTCGTTGAGCGACTCTTTTTCTTGCTAAGAAAATCATGCTATGATGGCGTAGACGTCGTTGCTACAAAGGCGTCTATTATCATATGGTATTCTGGGGAACTTAAAAAAAATAAACGCTAAAAAGTCATATTTCAATTCTTGGGCATAACAAACAATTTGAATATATCTGGCGTTTCATCTACACTGTTCAATTAAATTGTGTTTAAAAAAATTAAGGTGTACAACGGTATAACAAAACAAAAAAATTTAGATACAATAACAATAGCTTTCATTTAAAAAAATTACTTAAACTTTGAATCTGTGGAGGTACTGCGATCTAAATATGTTTATTTTTGGAATTTTAGCAATGTTTTATACCGCACTTTGAAATTCACAACAGTGCATACGCTTTCTAAATCATCTATTGCGTATGTGGCTTAGCTTGTAATGTAACGAATTAATCTCGTCCGTGTTTGTAGTCCGAATTATTAAATAACCTTTCGGAACGGATAGCCACGCTTATTATTATCTGAATTTCTTTCCCACCTCCTGCCATTCAGCTTGTGGACCCACAAGTCACAAATATGCAGAGTTAGAGGCCTGACGGCATTGCTTCGGCCCCGCCTTTATCAAATTAAAGTCGTTCATTTTCTGATGCCTTGCTATAAAAGTCAATCAGTTGCACGCCTGCTGCTTTGTCAAGTAATTCGGATGTGAACAGCCTAGTGAAGTTTTTGTTCGTCGGATAGTGCTCCCGAGCACAAGAACCATAGTTATCATGAATTCATTCCATTAAACATGGTAAAATAACGCTCAAATACAAAAATATGTTTTATAAAAGCAAATTTCAATTAAAAACAGAAGCAATGTAACTCTGTGAAGACCAATGGCCAAAGCACCTTTGCGAGTTATAAAAAAAGCACAAAACACACATATTTCTGGACACGATGCCTAGTAATTTTCCTCTTTGCATCTTTAATGGGTTACGCGTCCGATCGTACATAATAGCGTAGTAGATTCCTCAAATGATTAAAAATGTTTTATCTGGCAAATTTGTCCTGCATGACTGTAGAAAGCAGGTATAATTTGTAGTATGGTTGAGCCGTCTTCGCAACTACTTGTTATAAAGTTTGTAAAAAATGTTCAATAAAGCAAGAAAGACAGCCGTTTTGTGGGTCCGTACTGTTCGTTGTGAGAGCTGTGTATTTGAGATTGGCAAAAAATGCTATAACGGACAACTAAATCCTACAAAATAAGGGCAAGCAAATAGAAATCGCTGTAATGATAGAGGTCGTAGAGGCCAAAATAGGTGAATTTTTCTTTGTATCTACAACACAGTCAGCACTATAGAACATTCGCGCTTGCTTACGGTTGAATAATATTCAGCTTTCCGGACCCGACTTTTTCTGCTCTCGTTTCTGACGCATTCGCGTTCTATAAGAACCATGCCTCTAACAGCTCTGCTACAAATCTTACCGAGAAAATTATTTAGAAAATTTAAGTGGTGTTCATTATTTATTTTGGTTAAGCAAGTCAAACACACCAAATGAGACACAGTATCTGCAGCGAAAAAAAAAGAAATTGAATGCTACTGAGAGACGCAGGACAACCAATGTTCGCTGTTCTTACAGTATTTATAGTTAAACTCATGATGCGATTTGAATGGATGTATTCAATTTTGTTAAAATCTCATGTCGGGTCCGGAACACATCATTGATAATTGAACATCTAGTATTTTTCCGAAATCCCCGTCTGCGAAAAAGAAAAAAAAAACACAATTTTGGTTTCGTTTCAACTACAGTTCAAACCTATATGCTGCAGCTAATTCGTGTTAGGTTTCAATCCTTCGAATAAAAAAATAGATTCCCAAAGCACAAAGAATTTTCACACAGCATATTTTAAAGAATTTTAACATATTGCTTCCGTGAAACACGTATACAAAATATTCACTTGGAGTTTATAATAAGGGTACTTTCTGCTTGGATGTGGGGAACCAGACGCCCAAGAAATAACTCTAAAACTTCATCGGCAACTAGAAAATTTACGCCCTGAGAGATTGTTCTCCTTGGGTTTGTGCAATTGACGATGTCGGATTACTGCACTGCAATAGATGCAAGCAATTATGCATTCAAGGAGTCAGTGTACAAAGGAATTGAATCACGTGAAAGATTTCCTTTATTTTGTTCAAGACTTGCAGAACTGCCTTTTATGTATTTGAAAATCCAAGAGCTATTTTTTAAACAATTTGCAATTTATTTGTAACAAGGTGGGAAATTGGTAACAGGAAATATGCTTCTGATTTATTAGACTAATAAACCTTTTGACGTGCATGATGGTTTTAAGTTACCCTTGGCAAGTATGTAATGCAGAAATATCTACGTTATTACCGTTTAAGTTGCCTTTCATTATTTTGGCGAGCTTCATACGGATAAAGCATTGCAGTGTGTTAGACGTCAAAACGTCACTATCGTATTTATCAATATTTCAGTTTTGATCAAGGGTGTGCATGGCGGATCATTGCTTCATAATTATTAGGAGAATTGGCTTCCTTTGGCTAATCAAAAGTAAAAAACGTATTGTCTCTATGTGTTTGGGTTTTTTCGCAGTGGAACTGGCCGTCCTCTTTAAAATTATTGTTGAGAGCCGGTTTTATGGGCAAAACAATATCACTCCTTTGAATCTAAAATTATGCTCCAAATTGGCCCACAGTGTTCACCAAGTATCTTTTATTACACTTATTCAATGAAAACATTCCCCACATACCTAGTGTTTGCAGTGTTGTTTTAGCTAAAGTAAATGTATTCTTGAGTGCCCGAGAGCGAATTGATCAAATTTCGGTGCAGGATAGTTTCACCCATAAAATAAAACCAGAGTGGCTGCCAGGCATTGTACCTTAGCGCGAGAGTGGTTCCGACGTACGGTCAGATGCAGTATTGCAAACGCGGTAAAGTTGATCCCCCCAACCCTCCAAAAGGTAGAGGAAGTCATGTGTGAAAGAGCTGGAGAAGTGGGCGTTGGAACAAGAGCCGGCTGTTTCGCGACGGTATGCCCGGCGAAGGCAGCGATATTAGCAGACACGTGGCCAACTTATCTTTTTTTGTTTGAACATGGCAGAATGGCCACCCACAAACTTAGGACAGGCAACTTGCCTTTTCTCCAATTTGACACGCAGACGTTCGTGACTTTAAAGAAAGTTAACTCTGAACGGTAAAGTAAGGAATGCTGCAGCCCTTCACTTTTTCTCTAAAAAAAGACCATAGCAATGCAAGATGCGAAGCTGGTGAACATGCGAAAACCTGATTATCTACTTTCCTAATCGTAGCTACTATAAAATTCACAGCATTTCATATGTTTTCACGGGAACTCCAGAATGGTGTCGCAGTAGCATCTTTCTTTAATGCGGTTATGGACTTTGATAACGATGTAATGGCAAAACAATACCTTTCTTCCCACTATGTCTAATAAACCACCACACGACTGTTATGATTAAAGGAGCGCAAGCGAAAGGACATTTGATTTTCATTGTCTATATATCAGTACTGCAGGTCTTCTGCAGATCCACACAGGCAGCAGGCATACAACATCCCAGGTACCTAATTAGATATAAAGTCAAAGAAATACAAAATATTAGACGATAAGCGGAACAGCGGAGCCCTTTCAATAGCGGGTACATAAGTTGTATATTCGTACTCTTCGCATTCGCGAAAAGAAACAAATACCAGAAACCACATGCTACGCATGAAACACGCAAAAAATGAAACACTGCAAGAAACTTTTTGCGCTATCACAAGAACAACAACAACAACAACAACAACAAAGAATAATAATACAAGCTCTGTTACCTGCTCCACAAATGAACAAAATTGACCAATATTTGTAATATTAACCGCTTCGTGTGGAAGCGCGTCCCAAGAGTTCACCGCACGAGAGAAAAAGAAATACTTCAACACATTTCTATGCGCACGGAAGGGCCGTATGGTTTATGGTGGATTGTCCTACTAGAACGGCGGGCACGCGGATGAATATAGTCGTGTTTACGGGTTTAATGTCACTGCGAAAATTGGAGATCAAAATACTTCATGGAAGAAACACCACACCGGCAAGAAAGAGTGGCTAGGTGTTCTTGATTGCGCATGTCCGTTGCACTTTCGGGCCAAGAGTTATTATGAATATAAAAACCTCAGGGCCCTCTTCGGGAATCTTTCGAGTTTGTCGCGAAGGTAGTTGTCTTGATGGTGCCACACTATACTTCCGTATTGTAAAATTCGTCTGACCAGGGTTTTGTAGACGGTTATAATAACACCTGTAGTTGCCTTGCTCAATTTTCTACGCAGAAATCTTTGTTGTTTAAATGTCTTGGGACATGTATTGGTAACTTGCTGTTATTTTAAGTACTGTGAGAATGTGAGGCCCAAATATTTTACTTCGTTAACTATACTCATATTCAAACCATTAGGATTTTACACAAAAGATGAAGGTCGCCTTTTTTTGGTAAGGCTGAAAAACGCAGTTTTTTACACGTTTATTTTCATCCCCCAGATCAAGCATCATCAGGAAATATTTTTTTATACCGAAGATTGAGTTTTAATTCGTAATTAATACTGCGTGTAAATCACGCAGCCTGTGAGAAGTCGCAATGTTACATCTAGTTCTTCACAAGAGGAGGTGTGATTAACGTAAATAAGAAATAATTTTGCCCCAAAACAGACCCTCGGGGTACACCAGACAAAACACGGAGGCAGAGAGAATCTACATTGTTCAAAGTCACATACTAGGAGCAATTCGTTAAGTAAGCCTAGATCTATGCAATTACTTTGCAATTAATTCCAAACAATTCAAGCTTGCTGTTATTTTAGAATGAGGCACACGATCGAACCCTTTCGCCAAGTCTATGAATACTCCATCAGCTTGAAGTTGGGAGTCAATTACTACAGCGAAGTCATGCGTTATTAATGCAATTTGCGTTACCGGGGACAGCCCCTACGGAATCCGTGTTGTTTCGAGTACAGCAGATTGTTAGACTCTCAGTAATCTTTATATAAACTTTTGTCTTACCATCCGTGTTTTGCTGTTATTCGGTCTGATAGACTACGTTAGGAAATGAAAAAATCGGTGTTTTCAATGCTAGATGAGGCAGAAACCATGACACCGAATTGTCTAGTCGCTAACTTGAATATACAAATTTTTTGCGGGTGGTTATTTCACTTAGCCATATGGTGCCACATTAGGGCGAAATGGTTGGTTTAATAATGACTTTCTTAGGTTTATATTACTTAATCTTTTACCACAAGCGAAAGTAACAAACCTGCTGACATTGGCTCGTAAAGGTCCCAGATGGTTTTGAATTTTGCAGCATGCAATCTAGCTATGAAATATGGATGATTGGATTCAGAATTTTGCATGCGCTGAGGAGGACACACACACACACAAGCCGATTCTACGCCTGCATGCTTGGGAAAACCAGCCCTTGCACTGTCGCCTTGACATGTGGTACCACAGCAGGAAAGCCACCAGTGATGGAAGCGACAAACCCAGATTATAGAACAGTGGCATGGGGGCACTTTCGGCGTCCTGAATGACTTTGGAAGATGTAGCGCGGTAGGGGTGTCGTTAAAAAAAAATACTTTGTTATGAAGTGTAGTTGTTTCAGCGTAAATGAAAGAAGATCCGCCACTGGATATTCCAGTGACTGAGAAGAACCAGTTTTTGAATTGTCCCCAAATGCTCTTGGTTCTCCAAGGGGATGGATCGGGAGGACATACCACGGACACGTCCAACCCAAGCCTTCCTGGAAATTTTTGGTTTGCATTGATAGCGCCTCTAGATGGCGAAGTACCGGTCAGTCTAAAACGGGCGCTTAGCGGAGCTCGGCTTCCTTGAATCTATGTCAGACTCAGCGAAACTGCGCGTTACCACCATTGAAGTGAAAGGTAAAGCTCGTCTTCATAATTACAGAATGGGCAAGGACGTACGCTAAAATATACACAGCTAGACCTAGTACGCAAGAAATGGATAGTGAAGAAAATTATGAAGTGATTTTTCCAGGCGGAAATGTTTGACAGAAATGCCAGATGCCTCTGCACACGGACCGTTGCGCCTGTCGCATTGCCACTAACGCAGCCCGAACAAGTCATGGCCGCGGAAGCAACCGCTAGCCGCAGTTCTTCACAGTAAAACTCGTCGCAAACTCTGCGTTCCATAAATGATATACACACAATTAGATAGGAATTGTACTCCGCGTCATTTTGAAAGCGTCGATGAAAATTCTACTGCATGTTTGGGCTCACAGGACGCGAAGACTGGTGAGCGACCAGGAATGAGCAGCAGGGGCGTCGTCTGTCCACCCACTCGAGCTGCCGGTAGCTCTCGAAGACCGGAAGTACCTGCACACAAATATAACACAACACATTACAATTATCTTGTCACCGATCGATAACATCGCCCCCACCGTGTAAACTTGTGGTTAAGGGCGTGATACTGTGTTGAAAATCTTTCAGATGTAGTCCTTCGCAGTAATTGTGATTTTGGCGACGGAATACCTACCTCGATGTTTAGCCTCAAGTTCCCGACATCTGAGCAAACCAATTGGGATGGAAGCTGTTTGAAAACACCCTTTTTTAGACGATTCCTCGTGCGATTGTGTTTTGTTTTACTTCCCGTAATTTGTGGCGGCCCCAAAATTGTGTTCGCGTATTTTAAGACTTACCTGTATCTCAGCTCTTCGCAAATCTGTGAACCTAAACCCTCTGGTTTTTGTATATCATAATATTACGCTGTGCGCTGCAAACTTGATTTCTCAGTAGAATTACAATAGCAAATCCGAACGCCCTAAGCTTAGCTTGGAAAAGACATGGACAAATAGCTTGCTGTAGGAAAGCAGTCAGGCTTGGTGGGCAGTCAGCTCAAGTAATGCTTCGAAAGAGGAACATAAGGCGCGAGACAGGAAAGGGCACTCACGAAAATGTTAAGTTTCACACAGAGTACCTCGAACACGAAATGCTAGACCTTAAACTAGGGCGCACAGAAACCCGAGCTGCAGCGCCAGATCCTTACAATATAGACAGAGTAGCTCGTGGAGCTAATAGCGCAGAGGTTATCCCCCTTTATAAACTCATTCCAGCTTTCAATATCTAGTGGGACAATAGGGACACTTATGTCCAGAGATTTCAGCATGTCTGTTCTGGTCAGGGGTTGGCGAAAGAAACTTTAACTGTCTAGTACAGTTCTATTTTCTCATTTGCGCTTTATAGCTGGTAAGTGTGCTTATGATGCCAGTTTTTATAAAGTGTTATTTCTTGAGTCCGTGTGAGTTTGTGATGACAATACGGTAGGGCTTGGCTCCGTATGTTGCAAAGCATGGGTGATTCCAAGTCAATCGTCCCTGTGCACAGATAACTTTGTTAGCTTAGATTAGTATTAAGTATGCCATTTGGGATAGTAGTGAAAAGCCGAAGTGACGTTGACTCTATTTCAACAAAGACCCACGGCGTGATAGTGCTACTTCCACCACAGGAAGGTTTAAATCAAATTCTCATGCATAAACCCTGCTCTAGAAGCCGCGACTGCATTGGAGCTTGAGGCTTTTTTTACTAGGTGGTATCTCCTTTCCAGAACAGCAGCTGCTGTCGCTGATGTGGGACTTGTATATTTCGCTTTACTTTACCTTCATCGTACTGTAGCATTTACCATCATCGTACGTTGGGCTTCGCATAAAACGTGTCATAAATGGGAGCTAAAATTAGGATTAATATTTGCGTAAGAGGTTTTGACATTATCTCTAATATTGTGAGCGTCCCGCGGAAGGATGATGTTCACGTCTTTCTTGAAATGACTATCCCGGCTATACTGATATATAATTTTGATAAGTGAAACATTTTAAAACTTGTAGTTACCTTTCACAGCGAAAATGCTGGTAATTTGTTTCCCGATAGGGTAAAAACAAAGAAAAAACAGAAATTATCGACATTTAAAACTCAAAACCAGCACAGAGTATTAAGTAAAAAAAATTAAGGCTGTTAGTATCGGTTATAGAGATTCACCAGACTTGTTCAATGTATCAAAGGTAACTGAAGGAATTTAAAGAACTAATTTCACATTGAGCACTCATGTATTGTCGAATGCGGTTGCAAGTTAAAAGTTAAGTTCTGTATATGCTTCTTCATTTAAAAGCGACGAAGTCAGTCGATATTGTTCGTCTATACTTTGGAAAACCACACGTACACGGAGACGCAAGGTGGCTTATAGAAGCCGGCGCGCATCTCGCTCGTACAAATATTGCCAATACTAGAAAATCTCGTCGCAAAGGCGGCGGAAACACCTGTTCAAAATCGCAGACAGGCTAAGCATCGAGAGCGGGTTTCTCCACCTTCTGCCATCCACTTTACAGCCTCTACAACTGTTTGTTTATTCGTGCCTTGCTGGCGGCTGCAGCATCGATGGAACCAAGATGGTGGGTACAACCAACTCTCACGCTTATTCGTTTCGCATTGCAGCCGAACGGTAAACTTTTCGCGGTGCGTCAGCGTGGCAATAGCGTGCACACAAAGTCTATTGCCTGGCCCGACCAGGGTCTCCAACTTCTTAGCGCTGGTTAGCTTCCTTTTTACTTCAACGTGTGTTGGGAAGAGACACCACCCTCCAAGGTTCCTAAACAGCTGCATCTGCCGCAGTGCAGCACATGCAAGAGCGTCCACCTCGCCTCACCTGGATCCCGGCAACAAGGAATTCCTCCGCTGTCCCACGAACTTGAAAGCCAACTGGGCAGAATAAACAAGCTTATCGTCACGCTGTGTACGGCAATTCATTCGTAATCGACGAGCTTACACAGCTATGGGAGGGGAATGCCCGTCTCAGCACGGAAACGACCACAGTCATCGGAGGTTCATGCGACCGTAATTACCGGCCTTCAAAGTGAAGTGCGCACTTTGCACTAGGAGCTACGGCTGCTTGGAACACCATGGTAGCCCTCCAATGAGCTTGAAATTCCTGTAAAGAAATCTCTGGCAGCGCAGTCATGGCGTCCTTACCTCCAGATTAGACCTCCTTACCGAGGTGCGTGAACGGCGCTCCCGCGTGGACCGTTACCCGCACTGGATGCTTGAGCACAAAAGACCACATCATACTCTGCTCTCCGAAGGTTCCGTCAGGGTGTCAAAAACTAAGCCCCTTTTATATTGACCCGCCGAGAGTGGGTTGAGCCGAAATAAACCGTTTTTTTGGACTCAACCCTCCCATGTATACGCGGCGGACTTGGGTCGGACAGCCGCTGCGGCGAGTTCAGTTGACTCGGTCATCGGGCTAAGTCGGCGGTACGCGAAGAGACGAACACCCTTTTTGGGTGGTTCTAACCGTACGCCTCCAATTGTAATGCACTGGTAAATAAAAAAATTGATACTGAATACCGCGCACCCTAAAAAAAAACATGAAACCACGTACCTCGAAGAAGGAGATTTTATTTAGCGTATGAAGCTGTGGAAGCCACAAATGATAGTGCTTCATAAAATCGCTCATCTAGCTGTCCGAAAATAAAGTTATAGTGGGGAACATTCAAGGTTTTTGCAATTTAATAGTCTATATCATCATACTTTTAGGCGGAAATGCTAACTACAGCACACATAAAAATGTGCAAGAGCTCGCCAAGGTATGCCGAGCGGTGAAGCACGCCCGCATAAATATCCCATGAGTATTTCTTTTACGACCAGACAGCACAAGGCCAACGAACACAAGCGCAGAATTTCCTTGATAATATTGTTCTTCTAGATCACGACGTGTACTGCATTACTTAAACATGGTGTCAGAGCAAAATTTCTTCCGCACATTACTTCCCCGACGAGCACACTGTCTACCGCCCTGACAGGAATTAGGAACAAGACAGCAAAAAGTACGGTGGAAAAGCTTTAATTGCTCTGCAAAAGTTCATGGTTGCCTTTAGCCGCTGTGAATTTTAATTGGAGAATGAATACGTTTGGGTCAAAGCGAAGACTCAACGTAGAAGCAACTTACTCATTGGCGTGTGTTCCCTTGATCCAACCCGGTACGTCCCTGCATAAGCGTAGTTTTTGAGGAACTTTCAGAAACTAAACACCGTCGCAAGTATAACATTCTCTTATTCGGCGATTTTAACATAACCAGCCAGTGGTGGAATCCAGGGGAAGATATTGGCAATTCTCTGAAATCAGCTGACTTGTTTTTTTATTTTGAAGCGGCGGATTGGAACCTGCTTTCCTGCCTCCTAACCCCACAGAAAACGTCCCAGACATCGCTTTTTCCAACTTTACCTTGTTAACTCCTAAACAGGCTTGAGAAGTCCTTGTCCATGTGGACCCAAGGCATGAATGGTTCACCGTCACAGTATTATTACCGGTTACTTTTGAGAGTGACATGGAGACCACTTCCTTTGATTTTCCCAATGGCAAAGAACAGCATTTACTTACGAAAGTACTCCTCGGTCGCTACGACAAACATTTCTCGGACTATACAGAATTTTCGCTCAGCCATTCCCCGGGTGAATTCCAACGGAACGCAAAAATGCGCTTAAGAATGGCTTATGAGCGGATTACTCTGCAGAATGGCACAAAATCACCACCTTGGACCCAGCCACGTTGTACAAAGTATTCACAAAGCTCTTCTCTTGAGCGTATTCCTCATGACATGTAAGCAACTGCCAACTTTGTTTCGCGCCGCTTGATGATGTGATACATACGCCCAATAAGCTGTTGAGAATGTCGCGGGTGCTACCCGCAGTTGGTCTTCGAAGAAGTCTTTCTTTCACGATGATATCAAATGCTTTATTGGGAAGGTTGCTCTGGTGTTCTCTGCCCGTGACTATCTCTGCCACATCTTCTGTCAGCCTTTGGAAGAGCGGAAGTTTCCGAAAGATTGGAAACCCGGCGTTGTTTTTTCCTCTCCATAAGTACGCAAAAGCGTCGGTGCCTGGAAACTATGGACTAATTTCTCTCCTTTCTTCTTTTTCAAAAGTTTTCCAAAATGTAGTTGACCATGTTGTTCACAAAAACCGGCCCCTTAATTCACAGTTCTCAGCACGGCTTTCAGCCTGCCTGGTATGTCGAGTCGAACCTTGCCTGCTTTCGCAGGTACGCCACCAAATGCACACTTCCACTCATTCAAACGGACACCATCTTCTTCGACTACACTATGGCCTTATACCACGCAAAAATCATGATACGGTACTTCTCAAGGTCTTTACGTATGTTTTGTCCCATGCTTTATGTAAGTGGTTCTCCACTTACCTCGAGAATAGAACAAAGTTCGTTCAGTGTGCTGGCACTAAGTTTCACATCTTCACTGGGCCATCCGGGGTTCCACAGGTATCCACCCTCAGCCCTTTACTATTTTACTTATTTGTGAACGCCGTATAGTTCATTGCAAAACATCCAAAGTATGGAATCGAAGAGTCACTTCAATTCGATGGTCAGTTAGTCCCGCCTTGATATTTGAGTTGTTATTTGTGTGTCCGGCGTCTGAATATCCGGAAACGGGCTTTGTAATTCATGCTTGTGGTTTTCCTGTTTCTGTTTCGACGACAAGGCGTGCTCGTTCAGGTGCACCTTGAGTTGTTTTCATCACACTGTGCACTATTTTGGTCTCTTCAAGCTTTCCATCCTTGACGGAGTGTTCGCTGCCGATGCGAATGTCGCATAACCGCCTTCTGGAGTTTGCAAACCCGACTTCTATGAAAGATTTTCCTCTGAGCCAGGCAGCGCGGGGAATTCGTCATCCTCCATAGCATACTGGTTGGTGGTGGCCATACGCATTTTCCATCGGCCGCGGGTGCGCCTTTCTATTGTGTTTCTGCTTTTCTTGAGGTGCTGATCATTTGCTGCTCACTTGTAGTCTGCGGCCAAACGGCCTTTCTTGTAGCATGTTACCCAATGCTGGCTTCATGCTTCACGTTCTATCATCACGTGCTTAGTCCCTAATTGACTGCACACTTATTTGTTTTCGCATGTGACACTTCTTGCGGGTGCAGTCACAACATGGGGCACGTCATCATGTAGTGCGGGGACTGCTTATTTCGCTTTCGTACTTGGTGTGCTTCGCAAGCGGCTCTGTGACCAATGCTACCAGGACTTCACCGATCCTACCCATTCGTTTTACGGGCAATGTTGCTCCCTGCTCCCTAGTGAGTACTTAAATTATTTCACCGTTGGACTCACTGGGGTATATGAAGATAACTGCCATCGATACGTTGTTTCCGTATGTTGGCGAGTTTAGAGCGAGCTTTGTCCTATCTCTTCAACCTTTACCTGCCTCTTCTTGCACTTGTTGTTTGCATGGATCTCGCTGTAACTTGTCGCCACAATAGTGTTATCCGACCGTTCAACTTGGTAGTCGTGTAGTCCGCTACTTTGAAGTTTGTGCCATTTCTTTAATCGTTTGATGCAAAGTTGCTGGTGGGATTGCCGTTTCTGGATCTTTTATTCCAGTGTATAGAAACTATGGCTTTTTGAAGCTGCGTGCGTTCCGTGTCAAATTGGTGTCGCATCGTTATGTAACCGAGGCGTCGGGGAATCTGGCGACATCGCCGTCTTCGTCGCACCCTAGTTCAGCGGCCGCAAAGCAGTCATCGGCGGTGGTCGTATTCATTTCGTCTGCACTTCAAGTTCCTTGTGATTCATATTGTTTTCTTCGGATTATTCGTGTCTGGAGAATTTTGCTCCCGATTGGGGGACATCAAACGTGGTGGTAGCCATCGCCGCAGCCGGCACCTGCGCGAAGGCAGTACCGTACTCGTCGCTAAGCCTAGTGGGCTTGTTAAGCCTAGGCGTGTCACAGGATATATGCTGCTGGCTAAATGTACAAGTTTCTGATTTCCTAAACAAATTGTAGCAACGGAGGTAACTCCACATCGATGGAATACATCCTATCAACGTTCAATGTGTCAAGCAATATAATTATATGATCGCTCTTTGTTACACACCCTAACTGCAAGTAATTCTACTGAACCAGCACCTTCAAAACAATCAAATTTCACTACGAATGTATTTTTTACGTTTATGTCAATTTTAGAAGCAAAAATACTAACACAAAAAAAGCAAAAAATAGCTTATATCTGAGCACCTCGAGTTTGTTATTTGGCTTTTTTGAAAAAAGTCTGGTAGAACATTGCTATTCATAATTATTTTTTAAAACAAAAATAGTAAAAAATGTAACAAAAAAATTAAATTTTAAATGTACGCTTTAATAAGTGGTTTGTTTAGATAAATGCCTCAAATAATTGCGTAGTTAACCAAGCTTTATGTGCAGAGGGACATTGCGGCAGGGTTTAAATTGTCTCGATCCGATCGTTTTAAGGACAGAAGCGTCATGCTACTCGTGGCGACGTAAAGCTCGCACTGGCGTATTTAAATAACCCGAGGACTGCTCCCACGGGCTTCCTAACCATTATTACAAAATCTTACCATAGCAGGTACGGTACCGTTGTAACGGCAGCGGGTACTGGGACCCGACTGCATATGCGGGCTTCCATTCATGAGAAATTCCGCCTGATTTCGAAGAAATTAATAAACCGAATTAGGCCTGCTGACTGGTGGCCATAGCCGCCCAGTGTTCGCGCGTGCATGCGTAGGCAGGTCCCGGTGCGAGCCGCCGATGAAGTAATTAGCTAACCGCCATTCTAAAACTCTTTTATAACTCAAGTAAAGGAGCGGTCTGATAAACAACTCTTTGCGAAGACCTGCGATACAACTATAAATGCGGGCGCGGTGTTAATCGACATATCAATTGCGTGATCCGCACACCTCAAATCCGCAGCGAAACATCCACTAGTACTGGCAGGTCAACACCGAATGAAGCTTGCCGCGGTGTTGAATGGGAAATTAATCTATCCCCTCAAATCGTTCCTGAGGGGCGCAGGCACCGTGGGAGTTTTGCAATTTTAATCACTGTTTCCGTGTTAAGTGTATGATACAACATTTCATTGCTTTATGGTAGCAGTTGTGCCCTAAAAATCTAAAAACGAAAGCATTGCAAATAGGCGCA
The DNA here is from genome assembly GCF_048455015.1 of Haemaphysalis longicornis. Classification (NCBI taxonomy): domain Eukaryota; kingdom Metazoa; phylum Arthropoda; class Arachnida; order Ixodida; family Ixodidae; genus Haemaphysalis; species Haemaphysalis longicornis. The sequence goes on along the minus strand of NW_027526257.1, from coordinate 1,388,227 downwards.
ACAGGTAACCAGTGTTATCTCGGCTAACCGTCACTAATAACGAACCCACTAACACACTATTCGGGCTACAAAATTATATTATAGTGCTCGGGAAATACGTGAAGTTTTTCTTATTGGAAACAGTCCCAGAAAATTTAGATAGCGGAACTCATTGAAACGAAAATGGTGGAAAGTTGGCTCTTTAATGCAGCAATTATGCTTTTTGATTTCATTCAAGGTAACACAAAACGTTGTGTATGCCTACTATCATAATTTGCTATAACTTTCGGATCAAAAAACAAAGGGACAACAAAGAAGTGCCGTGTTGCCTTTGGCTTCGAGTTTTATACGCATCCAGGTGAACAAATGTATGCAAATTACCCATTCGCATCTCTCAAATAAATTTCAGTTTCGGTCCTCTCAGTGAAGGAGGATGAGCAGTGGTGGTGCGTTCGGTATAAGAAGACGAGGAATCAGACATACTTTGGTTACTTGAATTAAATTTGGACGTACTACAGTGGCGCTATTCTTAAGTTTACTTCCGGTTGCAGGCAGCCTTTCGGTTCACTTTTGACAACTGCTTTTGTAAAGACATCCTAAACAACTAACAATTGTTTAAAGAATATATTATATGTGTTTATTTTAAGGTAGTGCGAAAACCTATACGTGATAAGCTTTTTGTGTGACTCAGTTGAAGTCTTCACGACATAGTGACGAATATCGAAAGATAGCAGCTGCAGCCAGCTGTTCTCTGTGGAAGTAGAGCGTAAACAACTCTACGACTGCTCAGTTGTTTCTTGCTTGTATTCCGGTTTTTATGTTTTTGACAAGACTGAGTATGAAGATGATAACATATTACCTATGTCGGCATTGGCGCAATGGCGGTACATTGACGCGAGCTTTCTGGAAGTGCCTGGAATAGTTTGCTACATCTTTGGCAATTCCATGGTACACTCCGGGTAGAAAAATTGTGACCGGCCAGAATTTCTTTCCTTAACTACTCCTCTGCTTCGCGTCGTGTGTACACGCGCTACGCTTGTATGTTCAGTAGTAATGAATAAATAAACGTTTATGTATTCCATGCCGAGTGTTTGTGAGATATTGGTCGTCTGTTCGGCATGTATCAAGCTCGCAAGAGATCGTTATTTCTCCGTTTGCTGCTGGTGACGTAGGTATACGGTCAACGGCCGCTAACCGGTTCACCGGTTCACCACGGCCGCTAACCGGTTCATTTCTTTTAAGTGCGAATGCACTTTATAAACGACCCTGAATTCCGGCGACCGCCATCCGTCCACATAGCAACAGCTGCGGGTGCGCGCACTCCTCGTCTTCCTTGGCAACGGGGGGAGATGGGCGCGCGCTGCCTGGCCGCTGACATTGCACATACCCACGTGGGGGATTGGCCAGGAATCTCCTCGTCTTCCTTGGCAACGGGGGGAGATGGGCGCGCGCTGCCTGGCCGCTGACATGGCACATACCAACGTGGGGGATTGGCCAGGAATCGGGCATGAGAAGGGCTAATGCACCCGCTTAAAGGAGTACTGACACGAAGTTTCAAAGCTGAGAGCCGCTCTAGCAATCAAGTACAACGACAACACAAATAGGTGTGTGTGCATGGCACATACCCAAGTGGGGGATTGGCCAGGAATCGGGCGTGAGAAGGGCTAATGCACCCGCTTAAAGGAGTACTGACACGAAATTTCAATGCTGAGATCCGCTCTAGGAATCAAGTACAACGACAACACAAATAGGTGTCTGTGAATAAATGCATCTTTCTTTCTTTGTAGTGGTGTGTGTGTGTGTGTGTGTGTGATCTCTCTTTCGCGAACATTACCGAACCGCGCAAATTCAACTCGTGCATTGGCACTTTCACATTCTGCCCCTCGGGGAAATGCGGGGAAATTTTTTTACCAACAGCTCACCTAAAGACACCGATAACGTAGAAACGAAGGTAGTATATTACTTTTTCCTCTACACTTAGTCGGTGGGCCGCCAGCTGAAACTTCGGAAACACATCGGAAAATTTGCGCCCAGAGGGATGGCTCGGTATGGGTTTCAGCAAGTGAACACTTGTTGTTTAGGCTGTGCAATATCGTCAAACAGCTCAACACTTGGTAAAATTAAAAATGTAAACAAGTTCCGTTCATTTTCTTATGGATGAGCGTAGGAGCCCGACTGATGATGATAATGTTGATTAGAGGGCCTGCCTTTGTATCGGCACGTCGGTTTTTATGAACTGGCTTGCCAGTGTTACGCTACTTATTTGCCCTACCCTTCCCTAACTTTATGGGTTATCCCCCTCCCCTCATCGGTTTTAAACTCCCATCGCTTCCCCTTTACCTGGCCTTGCACTCTTGTTTACCTCCCCCTTCTGATTCTATTTCGGTGTGTTACTCATCCTACGTCCTACTCTCTTCCCTAATTTTCTTCCACTACCCCTCCAGCCGCCTCTTCGTCACCTCTATGGCCCTGAATTGGAGGCACCCCCTCACACGAAATCCCAGCCTCCGTCAACGTCGCTTCCTCATCGCCCCGTCGCGGTCGTATCTTTGTGCAGTCTATGATAATATGCCCTACGATTTCCCGATCCCCGCCGCAGCATGCACAAGTTTCATTCTGTTGCCTATAGTTACCCGTGAATGCCCGTGTTCTCAGACACCCCACCCATGCTTCAAAAAGCAATCCCATGCCTCGTGTATTGCCATAGAAACGTAAGTCCTTCCTGATTTCTAGTTTCTCTGTTTTATAGGTATCCAGGGTTTTTCCCCTTCCATTCTCTGCATCCTATTTGTCTTCTCTACTGCTTTTATATGCATTTAAAATGTTGTGTATACCCTACCTTCCCCTACCGAATTTCCGTACCGCTTGGTGAGCTGTCTGGTCCTCCGTCTCTACCGCATGTCCATGCTCCTCGTATACAGGTACCTAAACACTCTCGCTCCAATTTCTTCTCCTCCACGTTACGCAATTTCTCCGCAAATTTTATCTTGCTCCACGCCTCCTTTGTCTCAAAGGAAGACCAGCCCATACCCCTTATACCGCACCATTCGTAGTTTTGCTATGCTCCCCTAGAGCCATCCTACCTACCGCCCTCTTATTTACCTCCAGGTCCACTCGGGTCTATTGTTGCATGCACAGAACCGAACTTCCGAAAATCAATCCTGGTACCATGACCCCCTTCCAGACTGCCCTTACCACCTCGTATTTGTTGTACCTCCACAGTACTCTTTGTTTCATAATGGCCGCCATCCGTCTTCCTTTTGTTTTGAGGTGAGCCTCATGAACATGGTGTAATCTGTGCGTTGGTACGCCATACTACTAAATATTTATACTCGTTACGCATGGTAATTCTACTTATTGAACTGATTCCGATTGGTGCTCCGTGTGGTCATCGAGAACCATGATTCCTGATTTTTCTCTGCTAAAAGATAGCCCAAGGTGCTTCGCTTTTTCCCCACATATATCCATCAGGCCCTGCATAACTATCCAGTCGTACGCCATCAATAATATGTCGTCTGCATACATTAATCTTGGAATTCGCTGTTTCACCACCTGTCCGTATTTATTGCATGATAAATTGAATCCCAGCCAACTGCCCTCTAACTTCCTTTCAAAACCGGTCAGGTAGTTTATAAACGGAAGTTGAGAAAGATATTAACTTCAATAATGCTTGGTGTTGGGCTAGTTGGTATCTATACATAATGTAACAAAAGCACTCAACTTAACACGACGACGTCAGGATCAAGAAAAAACGACACACGAAACGGTAGATGCGCTATTAACAACTGTGAAAAGTTATAATAAACAAGACAACATATAAATACTCTTGCCACCTCGTATCACCACCCAGTGCATGCTCGAATCATATCACCTCATAAAACCATTCTTTTTCTTTTGATAATCCATGTCTTTTTACAGCAACAAGACTGCCGGAGCAGTGACGCACTCGCCTTCGAGGCCAGAAACCAACGAAAATGCTTCACATATTTCACTTGTAACACTGTCCCTTTATTTGAAGAGCACCTTCGTATTTGTGAAATCTGGAGTGCATTTGCACTTGTCGCAGTGCTGTGCCATGTTGCCAGAAATAGCCATCTGCTGACACAGCACGCGATGCTCCTTTAACCTTTCGTTCACACAACGTCCTGATTGTCATATGTATGCCTTTTTGCAGGCAAGCGGGATATTGAAAACTATGCCGACAGACTGTGTCTTGTAAACCATGTAAACTATCCCGCAAAGGCACCTTGCGAGACTTCCCGTGGACGACCCGTTCCTTGTCAAAAAGTCTGATGAACTTGTGAATTTTCTAAAAGAGTGTACGCCTTTGTCGTGCTTCTCTATCGATGTTTCGGACCTTTTTTATAGTGTGCCGTGCACCACCGCTATGGCAGCGGTAGAACAATGCGCTGGTGCCTGCGGATGCGTTAGATTTCAGAATGAATGCGCTGTGACTACCAGAGATTTCCTCGAAATGTTATGCCTGTACGTAAGGTCACTGTACATAGAGTTTGATGGTGCTTTGTTTGTGCAAAAAGATGCCATCAGCATGGGATCCTGCATTGCTCCTGTTCTTTGTTACATCTATTTGGCACAGCAAGACCGTGTGTTGGAGGGGAGCCTGAAGAATGTTGGTGTAGTCAGATGCTTCAGATATGTGGACGATTTCCTTGTGTGCTTTGCTTCTGGAGGCGATACTGATGGCATTGTCCAGAATCTGTTGGATGAGTTTAAAGCAGCGCATGAGGGGTGATATTTCACGTTTGAATTTCCCGCAGATAACTGTCTTCAGTACTTAGATTTGAGGCTTAAATTCCAACAGGGGCACACTTGCTGGTTTTAACATACCAGGGGAGAAATACAGCGGCTTCCTTTTGATTCTGCGCATTGTAAATTAGTAAAGCGAGGCATAACCAGAGGTCGTCTAACGCAAGCGATAAAAAAATCGTCTTATCATGCCGTCGAACAAAGCATTGACATCCAAACAGCCAGGCTCAGAAAAAGTAGTTATCCGGTATCTTTGATCGGTTCTGTAGCAAGATCGGTTATGTCCGCTGTTGTTTATGGAAAAGAATCGACGGGGGACAGACCAGATAGACTTGCGTGCGTGATACTATATATTCATGGTTTGTCCCGTCGTTTGAAAAAAAATAGGGGTAGGCATTACGTACAGGTAGTTTCTTCCGCACCAGATATGCTTGGAAGCATGAGCAATCGGGTTAATAAAGCGCTGGAGGCCAAGAAAATTGTAACTAGTAGAGATAGTGGTTGTGGTGTTGCGCACTTGTGGAAGTTTTTGAAGTGCTCTGTTGGCATAGTTTACAAGATCCTGCTTGCCTGCAAAAAGGCATACATACGACAATCAGGACGTTGTGTGAACGAAAGGTTGAAGGAGCATCGCGTGCTGTGTCAGCAGACGGCTATTTCTGGCAATCTGGCACAGCACTGCGACAAGTGCAAATGCACTCCAGATTTCACAACCACGAAGGTGCTCTTCAAATTAAGGGAAAGGGTGGCAAGGGAAATATGTGAAGCATTTTCGTTGGTTTCTGGCCTCAAAGGCGAGTGCGTCAGTGCTTCGTCAGTCTCGTTGCTGGACAGAGAGATTGATTATTTAAAGAAAACGAATGGTTGTATGAGGTGATATGATTCGAACATGCACTGGGTGGTGATACGAGTTGGAAAGAGTATTGATATGTTGTCATGTTTATTAGAACTTTTCACAGTTCTTAGTAGCGCATCTACCGTTTCGTGTGTCCCTTTTTCTTGATGCTGACGTCGTCGTGTTAAGTTCAGCGCTATTGTTACAATATGTGGAGAAAGAGGACATTCTTGTTTCAAACACTTGTAGATGTGCAAACGCCTATTGTATGTTTTCCCCTCCCACACTATTTGCACTTGGTTCAGCCGGTATGCTCCCTTAGTAATTTAATGAATGTTTCCCCCCTCCCTCGTGCTCCAGGATACTCCACAACCACTTCCTGTCTATATTATCAAAAGCCGCTTTGATATCCAGAAAGGCTAACCACAAAGTACATCTTCGCCAGCTGTATGAACTGACTTACTACAAATAGGTTGTCATCTAGCAATCTGTCCTTTCGAAACTCATTTTGAAGTTAAGCTACTATTTTTTTCGACCTATTGCTCTGGTTCAAATTTCACTGCCTGCATTCCCAACCTGTATAGCACGGACGTTACTGTGAGTTGCCGATACGAGCTTGGCTTGGTCTTGTCTCCATTGCCCTCAAATATTAAGCTCATCCTCCTAGTGAGGCACGCGTCCGGTATTGCTTTCTTTTCTATCTCCGTGCTAATGGCTTGTAGTAGCCTTCCCATGCTCTTTGGCCATTATTGGTTGACTAACTCCGTTAGTATCCCATCCGTGCCCACAACGGTTTGTTTTGGGACCTTTCCCTCTGCTTTTCCCCGTTTAACCTTGTACCCTCCTATCCCCAGACCTTTCGCCCTCCCCGTCGGGACATCGCTGTGGCGCTGTGTGGCCGCTCTATTAGCTTTACAGACATTCTGAGTGATAATTTTTATGAAGGTATGCCAATACTTGCTTTCCCCTGAGTATCCGGCCCGCTCAGTTTTATATAGTAGCACCTTCGGCATGACCCGTGCGTTTCTCTAATGCGCGGACATGGTTCCAAAACTCTTTTGGCGCGTCTCTACTCCTGCCTCTTATTTGCGCTACCCTTCGCTCGCTGTCGGCCTTTATCTTCACTTGCCTCAACAGTTGCACTTTCACTTTGCTTATATTGCTCCCATTTTGTGTCCTCCTCGTCCTGCTGCCTTCCTGCCCTCTTTGCCTGCCTGTGTTATCTAGATGGCTGTTTGCGCCTCTCTATAGCCTCATTGATTTCTGCGTTGCACCAGCTTCTTGATGTTTTGTTTCCTTTCCACTGATTTCCCCTCTCTGCCTTGACTCTTTTTTGCATAGTTTTGATGAGCGTATCATATTCTGTTGCTCCAGGATTTCTTTCTATGTCGGTTTATACACTTTTAGCACAGCCGCAATTTGTTTTCTCCCTAACTTTGTGTACTTCTCCACTTAGTGCTGTTGTTTCGCCCATCCCGGCTTCCCAAAATTCATTTGCATACGCTTGTGGTCAGTGCCCAGAGTGTTACGCCCTTCATCATCTATATTCATTTCCTCCAACCATTCATAAAGTCCCTTCGAGGGGAGGCAGTAGTCGATACTCGACTGTCTCCTACCACACTCCCACGTGATTTGACCCTCGAATTTTTGTTCCCAAGTCACTATGATCAGGTTATGTCCCTGACACATACCCAGCATTAGATATCCGTTGTTATCTGTGTACCCGTTCAGATCTTCAATGTGAGAGTTCATGTTCCCTACCAATAGTACCTCCCTGGAAAGTTTAAAATCGTCAATGTCCATTTGTAGACACGCCACCACGTTTTTATTTTTTCCGTACTGTCCTTACTCGTCCATACGAAACGACGCTGCTAGACACCTCTCTACCTGCAGCCATCCCTTTCACCCACCCATGCTCTTTACAGTAGTCTTTCACTCTTTTCAAATTTTCCCCCTGGCGTATAAGCATACCTACTCCTCCGGCTTTTTCTTGTCCGAGCCGTCTTTTGCAACCTACCTATACATACTCACCGATTACCGCAAAAAAGCCACTGCATGCTTGGCGTATCACCACCCGATTGCTTCTCCTACCTTCTCGCTGAAGTGGACTCCGTCTCGCTGGAACGCCCTCTCCAGCCAACTCGTAGGACATCAGTGTTGATATCACTAACTGCGAAATCTATCGCGTTACCGAGTTCCCGTATCTACCTGTTCACTGTCATCACCTCCCTCCCCACATGCATCCATCTTTCAGTAATCTCTGGTACTGTGCTCACGACGACCTGCACCGTCTGGCACACCGTTGTAAGCTCCGTCACTTCCTTCTCCAGCTGCCTTCGCACTCCTGCGCCCCTTTATTGCAGACCGTCATTGGGTCCTTCGGCTATAACCATAAGGTTCTGCCCCTGCATATTTTCGCGCATCTTGTCCTTCGCCTTTTTCTGAACTACCCTGACCGTCTGGCCAGGAAACACGCCCACATGCACTCTCTCGTCTCCCGTCACCCATCCTCTAATCTCCCTCTCGGAGTAGCGCATGTTCGAATTACCTGCCACGATCACCATGCGGCGCTGTCCTTTGTTTTGGCTGCCCCCGGCGCAGCCAACTGCTCCGGCTGCGCCTGAGCAAGCCTGACCTTTTTTATCGCTGGGACCCTTTTCGACCGCTACTTTCCCTTGTTACGGCCGCACTGGTACTCCCCCGGTGACTAGCGCTGCCCTGTCCTTCATCGTTTTCCTAAGGGACAAGCCCACTCGGCGCGCCTGCGTTGATGTGCGCGCCAATCTTGGCCGGAATGGCATCTTTTGTCGCTAGCGTGTCTTCCATCCGGACTACCTTTTCCTCGAGCGCCTCCCGTTGCTTCAGTTCACATTTCAGATCCTCTTGTAGCTCCTCAACTTGCATGCGGAGCTGCCGCTGTTCTGCCTCGAGCCGGTCCAGGCACGACGCCAGCAGACACACTCTGCACATAAAATCTCATCCTTCCGCCTCCTAGACCAACTCTAACCACGTTTTTTTCAAGCGGGTACTCGCGCTCGCATCACATGCCCACCACACCTGGATTCTTGTTAGGCGTCATGCTAGTCGACGAGCCCAGGCGCGCCCAACTCGAGAATATTCACTGCTGCTCTATCCAGCGCAGTCCACGTAACTCACAAAGCAAAGCCAAGTGTAACAACCGCTTTTCACATTCGGTTCGTGCGTTTTCCTATGTTAACCTCTCCTGCTCCTTTCCACCCAGCCCTAGCGCCTAAAACTACGTCGGTTCTCTCTAACGCATAGCCAATGTACCAACAGAATAACAAAATTTAAACACTTATCCGCTTTTGTCATCGGTGTCTCTTGCACATCCGTACCGTCCGCTGCCAAGCCCACTGTTTTTTACGTCAAAAAGGCATCTTAACTTTGCAGCCTTTTTGAAATTATTTCAATTGGTTAAATGTAGCCATTGCAACAATTTGTAATGAAGAGATCCTATTCATAAAATTTCACATCCATGTCGTCTGCCAATTACCTTATATAAAGCTAATTTTGTTCCTTATAGGAGTGGTTCATTATGTTAGCATGTGCAACGCGCGTAGGCATTGCAGTGAATTAGGTGCCAACACGACATATTCGGATTTATGGGTCGTAAGTAGTTAGTAAAGTGTCCAACGCGGATCATTGATATAAAATTCTCATAGAAGACAGTCTTTATGGCCTATTCAAATGCGAAAATTTTGGTGTCTGTCCTTTGTTCGTCCATCGGTCCTTCCGTCCGTGCATCCGCCTGTCGGTCACTCTGTCCTTTTTTGCGTCTGTGTCCGTCTGTCTCTACGTCTGTCCATCTGCCTGTCTGCATGTGTCTCGGTTTCTGTTTCTCTCTGTGTATGTGCCTAGAATCCACCTGCTTGAGAAATTAAAAATCCTTGAGCAACCCGTATATATAGGCAAAGCATTATGAATATCATAAATCTGGACAGATACGCCATGTTTTTAAACATCATTCAGCAAAATGATAAAGGTTGGTTTCTATCAAAAAAGAAGGTCAATAGATAACTCATTTATGCTGTGAGCTTTTAAGTAAACGGAAATGTATGCGATACTGTTGCAAGGTCAAATTAAAAATTTCCACCGATTTGCTCACTTCACTGCAAATATCTTTGGAAGACGGCGGTTTTCTGCCGCATCTGCAGGGAAACAGCACTCGTCTCTTTCCCACAAACGGCTTTTGCTATTTCCGTATCTTTTAATCTTCCCATGATGAAAGATGGGAAGTTTGCTGGATTGAAATTAGGTTTTCCTCAATACGTTGCTTGTGTCATCTACTAGAACCTGCCGTGATTGGAATGTTACACCACTGCCGTGAGCTCCAGGGCCGCGCGAGCCCTTTGTAATTACGGGTTCAAAAAATATTTAGGCATATTTTAAGTCTCTGTCACAGATATCAAGCACATATCTATTTGGCATGAAAACAGCACTGCGAGTACCAAAAGTGTTTAGATGCTCTGCCTCAAATATGCCTGTTGCAATTGTTTGAACAACAACGTTGACAAACATGGCTTGCTTCTAAACACACTTGTAACAAAACGTTTTGCCGAAAGACAGCTCTAGTTCATGGGCTTTGTTGTCTTGTGGCTGGAAACACGTAATAAACAACAGAGAGACAGCTGACGTACTTAGAGAATGGCATTGTTGGCATTTACGAATTCCAAGACAAAGAATCATCTGAGAATTTAAAGTTTTTTCTACCTATTGTGACATCTCACACAGCGCAGTTGTTGTTTTCGAGGCCTCCTCGAACGTAATTGGGCACTCACCGCAGAACCGTAATAATGTCCCTGCGTAAATTCTACAGATCTTGCAAAAGAATCGGCAGGTGAGAGTTCTCAACCTTACCACTGTCTATCGTGAGGTAGACGACTCCGCCCATGCGTGACTAATATCTACACTATCGGTGGATTTGGGAGCTAGTTTCCGCAAGACCGCAAGTTGGTCTGTGTACCTCCTCGTACTCTTACGATACGCGCGACGTACAGCGGACATACAGAAAGGCTTCACCTGCAACTGATCCCTGTAAAACAAGAGGCTGCCGCTTAGCCGAGACAAGTCTGGATAAGGAAAGCGAAAGCATGGTTTGGACTAGGTAAATATTGGATTTTCTTGGTTGACCTTCCAATTTAGTTTTGGTTACTCATAATGAAGTAGGCACTCATCGTGAAGCCAGGTATAAACTCTGTGCCTCTGTAGGTGAGTGGACATGGCTTTAGGAACTTACTGCTTTCGCGCAATGCTAAGAAAAGATGCACTCAGTCGCTCACATTCTTAGCGCAGCTCGAACTGGATAGTCGACCACGGTGCTCCTTAGCATGGCACACCGCGACTCACGTGGTCAGGTGGCGAGAACCTGCGATCAGTGCGTGCACCAAGCGGCCTGCGGTGGCCGAGCATGGAGCGGTGAGTCACGTAATTCGTTGCCAAGGCTACGCTAAGCTGCGGTCCTACGACGGTCAAAATCTTTACTGGCGTAGCACTCTACACCAAGTCAAAAATTCGAGGCATAGGCGGATATTACGGTCTTAAAAACAAGGTTGAGTATGTCGTTTATGTGTGGCTCGGGAGATGACAATGCACGCGCCGCACCCTGTATCCATAAATCGAGACTTAAAGGAAGGATTTTGAACAATATGAGTTGCAACAACAAAACTGGTATTAGCCTCTTATTCAAAATATTGGTATTTAGATTCACGGTTCTACTTGCACCTAAACTGGGATCGTGCGCAGGGCATCAAACGTTAGATACGGGATATGACGCGTCTTCATAAATTTCAGCGCAGCCTAACTTACCCTGTGAACAGAAACATGCTCATTAAACTTAGCGGAGCCAGGGTCTGCGAGGGCACCGCTGAAAGAAGCTGAGGAAAGGAAGAACACGAAGAATTGCCAGTTTAACCAAACACCGAAGTAACTGGTACAGCCCAGTGGGCAAATGTCCTTTTCAATCATTTCAAGTGGTATGGTAGAAGCTTTGTGGGTATCATTTGTCCCACAGTTGTAAAAGGAACTATACATTCTCCAACAACTTGAAAGCGTATGAACATCCAATTCAAGCATATCAGCCACTTCCTCCTCTGTCACGCGTCTCTCCGCAAGTCACACGCGGTAAGGTCTCTAGGAAGCGCCTCTGCGAGCCCTTCATTTCCAATGTTGTTTCGCTACAAGCATAGAGATGGCCTCTTTTCTGGCCGTCTTGGTGCCATAGGGCTCTTAAGAGGGTTCAACGCTTGTCTACCACTCTCGACATGTCGTATACACTCGAGCCACAGACCAGGGGTTGGAAAGAGGGTCTCCTTCACCCCGAGTAGTCGGAGTGGCGCTGGCTGTCGCCCCCAAGGGCAGGAAACAAAAATACCTTAACATAAACACCAGATAAAATGGGGGTAGAAAATAGCCCCGCTGGTACCGTTGGGGTCACACACCAGACGCGTATTCTGGTAGTCGTTGGTTTGTATCCCACCCGGCGGGTATTTTTTTCTCCACTTCCTTTATGTCTTTCCAAAATCTTTATCTATTTCTATGACCTACCACTTTCTACCCCTTGCTTCCGGGGTTTTCTTGACTGTCAACCCTTATTTCTGTCGTATATATATATATATATATATATATATATATATATATATATATATATATATATATATATATATATATATATATATATATATTTATATATATATATATATATATATATATATTTATATATATATATATATATATATATATATATATATATATAGTATAAGTAAAGAGTCGGATACACCGCAAGAACAATAACAAACAATGTTTACTTACGTAGCGGCAACGGGATTTGCCTTCATCAGAGTAAAGTTACATGATTTTGCTGTAGCAAACATTTTGAACACATTTCTTATATTGGTTTGCATAAAACTGTGAGAAAGAGCGGAAAATGTTTCGGAAATGGGGAGTGTGCATACAGTCAGACTACGCCTATGTTACAACATCAACAAACAAACAAGAAAAATAAAAGGGGGGGGGGAGCGAGAGAGAGAAAAAGGGGTCGTGTTAACAATGCAGCGTTCAAGGTTGCACCATGACGGGTCAACGTATGCCGCGCGGGCTGCAAGTTCAGACAATGGGGGAAACTGGACAACCGCGGTTTGAAAAGAAAGGGAAGAGTATACACAGAGGTATTCAGTGACTGCTGAGACTGGTACGGGGGGAAGCGAAGATGGGTGTGCCCCCCGCGGGTCAAGAGAATAGATAGGGGGCACAAAAGGGCATTTCACAGAAGCTAGCAATTGAACAGGAAATAGGTAGGGTCACAAAAGGTTAAACATGAATAGATCACAAGGAGTTAAACATTCTTAAGTGATGGTGGGAACGAGGCCTCCCTCCCCAGAACAAATGGCATTGTTGAGCCGCATTAGGCTAATAAATCTGCTGTATTAGGAGAGCTTCTGCGAATTCTGATGGCAAACTCGAGGGTAGGAATAATTAACATATATTATAAAAATTATGAAGCCGCTAATTTTAATCGAGGGATAAGCACGTTAGTTTTCTGTAACTTTCATTAATTCCAAGCGTGGCTGACCCAAACTTATAAATGAGATAAGATTCCCGAACCTCGCGGTCGTGGTGCATTTTGAAGGCGGATTCTAAAATCGTTGCTTTAAGATGTTCAAATGCATGCCCGGGACTGTTCACATGTCTTGACAGGGGCAAATAAGGGCAGCTTTTTGCATGAGAGCGGTGATTATTGAACCGTATACGGAAGGGCGTTTCAGTTTGGCCGATATATTGTTGCCTACAAACAGTGCACTGTAGAAGATATACGACATTAGCGGAGTCACAGTTAAAGTTACCTTTTATATTTACGTAGTAGTCTGAAGCCGTGCTGATGGCGCGCTGTGTAGTGGTCATGTGTGGGCATACTTTACATCGGGGTTTATTGCAGGGCATGCAGCCTGTAGTTGCCGGTCGGTTGATACGAGAGTTAGTAAGAAAGTCACCTAAATTCTTATTACGCCGGTAGACAACGCGTGGTGGTTCGGGGAATATGCTTTTTAAGCGGTCACTTTGCATTAGCATATTGTGATGTTTTTTTTAGCACGGTTGACACTCTTGAAGTGGAGGATGAGTGGGTTAAAACTAAGTTAGTTTGCGGGTTCCCGTTCGGGGCTTTTTTCTTACAGATTTCGTTACGGTCTAATTGGTTGGCTCGCACAATAGCGTCGTCGATAACTTTTTCCGGGTATTTTTTATTCAGGAGGGCGGTCTTGAGTTCTCGACAGTTTGAGTCAAAGTCGGCTTGGTTTGAGCAAAGTCTCCTAAATCGGTGGGCTTGGCTGTAAGGTATTGCTGTCTTGCAGTGTCTGACATGGCTACTTCGGAAGTGCAAATACTGCCGCGTGTCTGTCGGTTTTCTAAACAGTTTAGTTTGAAGCCGACCTTGGAAGGAAGTAACGGTGACGTGCAGAAAGTTTACACTGTGTTCCGAATAGGAATGAGCAAGGGAAATACTAGGATGGGCTAGGTTAAATGACTCAATGAAGGTGAGGAGCTCCGCCTCACCGTGTTGCCAGATCATGAATATGTCATCAATATACATTTTATAGTACATTTGCTTTAAATTTTGGGTGTCAAGAAAGTTTGATTCGAGGTGAGCCATAAAGATATTAGCGTAGTTAGGTCCGATTCGAGTTCCCATTGACGTTCCGCTGACTTGCACGTAATGAATTCCGTCGAACTCAAAATTGTTAAGTTCAAGAATAAGCCTAAGGAATGTTTCGAGAGCAGAAGAATCGATAGGTTTGTCGCACGATGACTTCTCATACGCAAGGGATACAGCGGCGATGCAATCTTCATGGGGGATGTTAGTATACAGTGACGCATCATCAAGGGTGACTAGAAGGCAGTTATCAGGAATTTCAATTTTGGAGATGTCTGAGAGGAAGTCATTGGTATCCTTAATGAAGGAGGGAAAGCTGGGCGATATGTCGCAAATGAGATTATCCACATAGCGCGAGAGGTTTTCGGTAACCGTACCAATGCCAGAAACAATGGGGCGCCCTGGGTTGTTCACCTTGTGAATCTTTGGGAGAAGATAGAATTTACCGGCTACTGGGCTTAAGGGGATCAGGGAACGAGCCGTGGTTTCATTTATTGTTTTACTTTTAACAAGCTCAGCAAGTTTATCTTTGACAATTTGCTTATAATCTTGAGTGGGATCATTGGGTATCAGTAAACTGATACCCAATGATCCCACTCAAGATTGGGTATCATTGGGTATCAGTAAACTGATACCCAATGATCCCACTCAAGATTATAAGCAAATTGTCAAAGATAAACTTGCTGAGCTTGTTAAAAGTAAAACAATAAATGAAACCACGGCTCGTTCCCTGATCCCCTTAAGCCCAGTAGCCGGTAAATTCTATCTTCTCCCAAAGATTCACAAGGTGAACAACTCAGGGTGCCCCATTGTTTCTGGCATTGGTACGGTTACCGAAAACCTCTCGCGCTATGTGGATAATCTCATTTGCGACATATCGCCCAGCTTTCCCTCCTTCATTAAGGATACCAATGACTTCCTCCCAGACATCTCCAAAATTGAAATTCCTGATAACTGCCTTCTAGTCCACCTTGATGTTGCGTCACTGTATACTAACATCCCCCATGAAGATGGCATCGCCGCTGTATCCCTTGCCTATGAGCAGTCATCGTGCGACAAACCTATCGATTCTTCTGCTCTCGAAACATTCCTTAGGCTTATTCTTGAACTTAACAATTTTTAGTTCGACGGAGTTCATTACGTGCAAGTCAGCGGAACGTCAATGGGAACTCAAATCGGACCTAACTACGCTAATATCTTTATGGCTCACCTCGAATCAAACTTTCTTGACACCCAAAAGTTAAAGCCAATGTTCTATAAAAGGTATATTGATGACAAATTCATATTCTGGCAACACGGTGAGGCGGAGCTCCTCACCTTCATTGAGGCATTTAACCTAGCCCATCCTAGTATTTCCCTTGCTCATTCCTATTCGGAACACAGTGTAAACTTTCTGGACGTCACCGTTACTACCTTCCAAGGTCGGCTTCAAACTAAACTGTATAGAAAACCGACAGACAAGCGGCAGTATTTGCACTTCCGAAGTAGCCATGTCAGACACTGCAAGACAGCAATACCTTACAGCCAAGCCCACCGATTTAGGAGAATTTGCTCAAACCAAGCCGACTTTGACTCAACCTGTCGAGAACTCAAGACCGCCCTCCTGAATAAAAAATACCCGGAAAAAGTTATCGACGACGCTATTGTGCGAGCCAACCAATTAGACCGTAACAAAATCTGTAAGAAAAAAGCATCGAACGGGAACCCGCAAACTAACTTAGTTTTAACCCACTCATCCTCCGCTCCAAGAGTGTCAAGCGTGCTAAAAAAACATCACAATATGCTAATGCAAAGTGACCGCTTAAAAAGCATCATCCCCGAACCACCACGCGTTGTCTACCGGAGTAATAAGAATTTAGGTGACTTTCTTACTGACTCTCGTATCAACCGACCGGCAACTACTGGCTGCATGCCCTGCAATAAACCCCGATGTAAAGTATGCCCACACATGACCACTACACAGCGCGCCACCAGCACGGCTTCAGACTACTACGTAAATATAAAAGGTAACTTTAACTGTGACTCCGCTAATGTCGTATATCTTCTAGAGTGCACTGTTTGTAGGCAACAATATATCGGCCAAACTGAAACGCCCTTCCGAATACGGTTCAATAATCACCGCTCTCATGCAAAAAGCTGCCCTTATTTGCCCCTGTCAAGACATGTGAACAGTCCCGGGCATGCATTTGAACATCTTAAAGCAACGATTTTAGAATCCGTCTTCAAAACGCACCACGACCGCGAGGTTCGGGAATCTTATCTCATTTATAAGTTTGGGTCAGCCATGCTTGGAATTAATGAAAGTTACGGAAAACTAACGTGCTTATCCCTCGATTAAAATTAGCGGCTTCATAATTTTTATAACTATGTTCATTATTCCTACCCTCGAGTTTGCTGCCATCAGAATTCGCAGAAGCTCTCCTAATACAGCAGCTTTATTAGCCTAATGCGTCTCAACAATGCCATTTGTCCTGGGGAGGGAGGCCTCGTTCCCACCATCACTTAAGAATGTTTCAGTCTTTGTGATCTATTCATGTTTAACCTTTTGTGACCCTACCTCTTTCCTGTTCAATTGCTAGCTTCTGTGAAAAGCTCTTTTGTGCCCCCTATCTATTCTCTTGACCCGCGGGGGGCACACCCATCTTCGCTTCCCCCCGAACCAGTCTCAGCAGTCACTGAATACCTCAGTGTATACTCTTTCCTTTCTTTTCAAACCTTTGTTGTCCAGTTTCCCCCATTGTCTGAACTTGCAGCCCGCGCGGCATACGTTGACCCGTCATGGTGCAACCTTGAACGCTGCATTGTTAACACGACCCCTTTTTCTCTCTCTCGCTCCCCCCCGCCCTTTTTATTTTTCTTGTTTGTTTGTTGATGCTGTAACATAGGCGTAGTCTGACTGTATGCACACTCCCCATTTCCGAAACATTTTCTGCTCTTTCTCACAGTTTTATGCAAACCTATATAAGAAATGTGTTCAAAATGTTTGCGACAGCAAAATCATGTAACTTTACTCTGGTGAAGGCAAGTCCCGTTGCCGCTACGTAAGTAAACATTGTTTGTTATTGTTCTTGCTGTGTATCCGACTCTTTACTTATACTATTTCAGCGCGCTTTGTGAGTTTATATTTCTCTAGATTTATATATATATATATATATATATATATATATATATATTTAAGATAAACGGTTAGGCTAGTGAAGGTTATAAGGAAAAAATGCCCTAAAAACATAAGTTTACATACAAAACATAACTTTACATCGACGTTTCGGACGGGCACCGACCTTTATTAACAGCAATATCTCTGTGAACGGAAGTGGTTTATGTACAGTTTAAGCACTTGTGGTTCAGGGTGCTGTGACATATGTTTAAGATTGGAAGCGAAGAGGAAGACAGAAAGGCGCATTGAAACAT
The DNA here is from genome assembly GCF_048455015.1 of Haemaphysalis longicornis. NCBI lineage: Eukaryota > Metazoa > Arthropoda > Arachnida > Ixodida > Ixodidae > Haemaphysalis > Haemaphysalis longicornis. The sequence continues at coordinate 1,370,570 of NW_027526257.1, read as the reverse complement.
GAGAGAGAAAGCCAGCAATAAGGAAGCACAAACTAGAAAAAACATTAATAAGTGAGAGAGGGTATAAAGAGGCGAGTAAAGGAGAACTAAATTGAGAGAGAAAAGCAGTGGTGGGGACAGTCAAATTAAAAAGTTATAAAGAACCGAGAGGACACGACAAACAGAAGCTTAGGAGCGATAGGGGGTACAAAATTGCGTTGTCCACAGGGGTGGTGAGTTGTAAACGCCCGCGGTCAGCGCCGCGAACAATATGCAAGGGGTGTCACACGTGCGGGCACTTCGAAGACCCGCCTGAGGAGACGCGTGTTTTTGTCGGCCCTCAAAGACGTTCCCCATCCACTTCCCCCCACCCTTCCTGCTTAGTTCGTGCCGGCGCCAAAGCCGTAATATGTCTACGTGTCCGTTTATACCTGGGAAGAAACAGGCCGCCCTCCGTCGCGCCGGCGACAAGAGGGCTATGCTGTCGGAAAGTCAGAATGAGAGTGATGATATCTTAGTAGGGAGGAATGAATCGCATTGCATGCTAAGATAGCGAAAATCACTGATCTCCATTAGAGTTGCTGGATGGCGCTTCGAGCTCTCCGGCGCGCGGCCGCCGGAAGTTTGAGCGCTCGTCCCGGAAGTCGGGCAAATGGCCGCCGTTGCATCATAGCGCACGCTACGTATGGACTGGTTTCGCGCGCATTCCGCCAAAAATGCCTGCTTTTTGCGCCGTCAACTGCACAAGCAGACAAGAGAAGTCGTCTCGGAAGACGTTCCACTTGTGGGTATTACAACATTCTGTACGACGTGTCTGATACGCAGCGAAAGGCAAATGTCATATCAGTGTCGTTTTTAAGCTGTGGCTCTTGTTACGCAGATTCCCTCGCTCTAAACCGGATTTATACCGGCGTTTGGTGACAAAGTGCGGCATAAAAATCTGTTAACTCCACATTTGCAAGAAACTGCTTTTCTTTTTCAATTTTCAACTACTCTAAAATGCATTGACACGTCCTCGTCTATCGCAGTTCTCAGGTGCTTCTAGTACAAATATTCCGCGGAATTTATCATTGTATATGTATGGCTGTTTTTTTTCCAATGGCGACGCGGGAAGCATAATTAGAAATTAACGTGCATGCAATATTGCCAACCATCTCCGGGCACTGCGTTGTCCGTAACAAGGACATGTGCTCAAGCTTTCTGAGTAATTGCTGATTTTTTCGTACAATTCCAGGCCTCTCAATCCGAATGAAACAGTTCCGCGTCGTCTCCGTTACATTTTCTGCAGTTTTCACTAAAATGTCCAATTTAAGCCGTAACCACTCGGCGACTCTAAATCTGGATAGGCAATGGGAGTTTGCATTAGGCACTGCGTGTGCGCACTGGTTGGGTGTCCCTGAAAACTACCAATAAATTTATTCGTAAGCAAGAAATTTTCCTTCCACAGAAAACTTAAGGTGGGCGATACCTTCTTTCAGGAAATGATGAGAAAGTGCGTTTTAAAAGAATTTACTTTGACCTGCTGGTTACACACATATGCCTGATTTCATACTGTAAAGAGTTCCGATGTACCGGCCTTCAAAGATAAAACAGGAGCAAGCTGCGCACAGTGATTTTTAGTTTGTTTTCTTGTCGGCCAGTAGGAAACCTCAAATTGGTTCTTTTGTTTCAGGCCGCTTCCTCCGTGTTGACATCGAAGTCGCTTAGCTGGTTGATTTTAGGATATACAAAGTCCTTTCACGGCAGTTAATTTATTCTTTGCGACTAATACAAGTCCCTTTAATATTGTTAATTCACTGTAAAACGTGCATCTTAACACTAGTCATAAAGTCCACTCTCTAGCATAAATCCCGTTCGAGCTGCATCGTCTTCCCTCATACCAAGACCCAAATGGCATTTTCTTTTTCCGTTAATTTCTGCTTCATATTAACGTCGCATGTTTCGGTATAGCATATGTTCTGATATGAACGCCATGTGTATATTCAAAATGCTATAAAGTGAGAACAAAATGCCACAATGCGCCAATGCGGACGCTTATCAGCGTTTGACTAGTGTAGCAGATGCCCGACTTCTGGGACGAGCCGTTGAACTTCCGGTGGCCGTGAGCGCACGCGGCCGCGACGGCGGCGAAGCGCCATCCAGCAACTAGGTGGAGATCAGTTGCGAAAATAATAAGTAGAGTGGCCATAGGGGACACATAATCACGTAGTTTACAAGGGTGACGAGTTGTAAACGCCCGTGGTCTGAGCCGGCGAACAATATGCAAGGGGTGTCTTACGTACGCGAGATTTGAACACTACCGCGCTGGGGCCGCGTGTTATGTCTGAAGTGAATGGGGGATCTACACGCGGCCTCCACACGGGAGTCTTCAAAGCTCGCGTACGTAAGACACCCCTTGCATATGGTTCGCCAACGCTCCCCGCGGGCGTTTACAACTCGTCACCCCTGTCGACCACGCGATTGCGTCCCCTACGGCTCCTCAGATTCCGTCTGCCATGTCCTCTCGGTTCTTTAAACTTTTTAGTTTGCCTGTCCCCACTGCTGCGTTTCTCTCTCAATTTAGTTCTCCCTTACTGGCGTCTTCCCATCACCCTCTCTCACTTATTTATGCTTTTCTAGTTTGTGCTTCCTTATTGCTGGCTTTATATCTCAAGTTTCAATGCGCTTTTCTCTCTTCCTCCTCGCTTCTAAACTTAAATGTATGGTACTGCCCTCGGAACCTGTGCTTGAACTGTATAGAAACCACTTCCATTGATAGCAGACTGTCCCTGTCCGAAACGTCGATGTAAAGATATTTTTTCGAACTAAAGGTACGTTTTTATTAAGCATTATATATGAATATATATATATATATTTATATATATGTATATATATATATATATATATATATATATATATATATATATATATATATATATATATATATATATATATATATATATATATATATACAGAAACATAGGTCGGCAGTCTACAAAGCCAAAGGAGGCATAGGGGTGTGGTTAGGCTCTATGTTTTACTACGGTTAATGAAGTTAAGATTTTTTTTAAATATACAGAAGAAAGAAAGAAAAAAAAACACACGCCCAGAGTGGGGACCGAACCCGCGCCTTTCGATTACATCTCGAATGCCTTACCAATTGGGCTATCTGGGCGACTGTGTTCTCCTTCACTTTCTGGGGTATTTATATTTACTAGAAGTGTATCTGACGCTTGAGGGTGGTAGGCAGCGCCACTGACTACTACACAGGGAGAAGGGGACCTTCTTTTCAATCCCCGGGGCGTGACTCAAACGTCTACAGCCTGTCATGAGTGGGTAACTGGCGGGAAGCCCTCTAATGCTACCTAGGCATCAAGGCTGCCAGAACTGAGACCCTCGCTAGGCTTTCGCAGAATAATATAGTAAGGAAATGAGGGGCTCGTTGAGAAAATACAGAAGCATAGGTCTGGAGTCTACAATGCCGAAGGAGGCATAGGGGTGTGGTTAGGCTCTATGTTTTACTACGTTTAATGAAGTTAAGATTTTTTTTAAATATAAGGAAGAAAGAAAGAAAGAAAAACACGCGCCCAGAGTGGCGACCGAACCCACGCCTTCCGATTAGATCTCGAATGCCTTACGAATTCGGCTATCTTGGTGACTGTGTTCTCCTTCACTTTCTTCGCTATTTATATTGCCGCGAACAATACATTGGGTTGGTTTATTTGTGTTTTGCTTTTACCGCCCGACTGCGCCGGTCTGCGTTATCTCTGCGCCAAGGGAAGCGCGTGTTCCATTCTTTCTTTCTGTGCCGCATGTGTTATCTGTTGTGATAGGGAGAGCATTCCGATTTAACGTGAACAGCCCAGAATAATCTTCTTGGATCTACTATGTTCTCGATGCGAATCGACGTTTCGAAAACCACGCACGACGAAAGATAAAAAGCCTGCAGTGCGGACGCCGGGGCATTCGATTCGACGTCACTCGCCTGTGCAAGTCACTTTGTTGACCGCTGCTTCGCCGCCTCCGTATTCTTTTGACTTGTTAGGGGAGCACAAGTTCGCTCCAATAAACGTATTTCTCATTCAAGACAACTGCTTCGTTCTTGTCTTCGTGACATCTGGTGGAGGTGCGGGGTACGCACCCTTCATGCCCACTACAACCTCTGGAAGCCGCCAAGCCAGTCCAACAAGAGCCAGTCTCCGCGTGCAAGATTTGCCACCCAAATTCAATCTACTACCGGAGAAGACGAAGAAGAAAGACGTCGCAACCAGCACCATGCCCAACCAAGCCAATCCTCCTGTCGTTCTGCAGCAGCCAGGAGAACCGCCATCATTCCAAGGAGCCCCCGCAGAAGACCCAGGAGAATGGTTGGAAAAACTGGAGCGCGTCCGGAAATTCAACAGGTGGGACGACGCAGAAACGTTCCGGCATGTTTTCTTTTACTTGGAAGATTCGGCTCGCACTTGGTTCGAGAACCACGAGAGCTCCTTGACAAACTGGGCTCACTTCAAAAGCGAGTTCACTAAGACCTTCACTACCGTGGTCAGAAAAGAACGCGCAGCGCTTTTACTCGAAACTCGAACGCAGCACCCCAACGAAGGGGTAGTGATCTTTGTTGAGGAGATGAAGAGGTTGTTTCGACGTGCGGATCCGGAGATGACAGAAGAAAAGAAACTAAGGTTTCTCATGCGAGGGGTAAAGCAGGAGCTTTTTGCTTGCCTTGTCCGCAATCCTCAAAAGACGGTGGCCGAATTCGCGTCTGAGGCGGCCGCGATGGAGAAGACGCTGGAAGCTCGACCGAGGCAGTACGATCGACCGGTCAACGTGATGGTTTCCGAGACGATCGGTGCCGGGGCTACAAGCTCCGACACACTGCGTGAGACCATCCGAGCAGTGGTCAGGGAGGAGCTTCGGAAGCTTTTTCTGACGACGCCGCAACCTCAAGTGGCTTCCCTGACTGACGTCATCCGCGAAGAGGTTCAACCCGCTTTGGGCACTTCTATGCCATCCGAGGCACCCCGCGAGCCACAGGCGATAACCTATTCTGCGGCTGTTCGTCGACCCCGCCCTGCTCAAACCCGTCTGGGGACGGGTTTGAGCAGGGCGGAGCAGGGCGGGACGAGTGGGGACGGCGGCGAGAGTGGACCGCCGTCCACTCTCGCCGCCGTCCCCACTCTCACTGCCGTCGACCGTACCGCCGTACACAGCCCAAACCCAGACGCCGAGGATGACTGCCGTTTGGCGAAAGCCAGATCATCGTCCGCTGTGCTACCATTGCGGGGAGGCCGATCACATCTATCGTCGCTGCCCGTACAGGAGACTCGGACTGCGTGGTTTCTCCGTCGACGCCCCACGCCCCCGCCCCGGCCAGCGCCCTACTGAGACCGACGAATACCTGTCCAACACCAACCGAGGACCAGCCCGCTCACACCGATCGCCATCGCCCTACCCATACCAGTCGCCTAACCGCCGTAGCAATGCTGATTTCGCACGTGGAAGGTCCCCCAGCCCACGCGGGGGAAACTAAAAGCACCAACTTCTGGAGGTGAAGTTGCTCTACGGCGAAGTACTGGAAACCCTCCAACGACGCAAGGACGCACCGAAGACAGTGATTCACGACATGCCCTCATCCCGACGACCCGACCCAGCCCTGACGAGACTCCTGAACACGACAACCGCTACACGGCGTGACGCGTACCCGACCTGACCGAGACGTCGGTTTAGAAGACGACGACAACGACGATGCACAGTGCCCGACCGTCAACACGTACAAGCAGAGATACGACGCCCCGACGAACCCGGAACTCGAGGAAGACTGCATCTGACGTCAAGGTGTCCATCGACGGCTTTGACGTAGTCGCCCTCCTAGACACGGGAGCTGACTATTCAGTAATGAGCGGACCATTTGTGTCTAAACTGAAGAAAGTTATGACCAGATGGGACGGTCCGCATATACGCACAGCAGGAGGCCACCTCGTGACGCCAAGTGGAACGTGCACATCACGCGTCACCATAGAGGGCACGACGTACCCTGCCGCGTTCGTCATCTTGCCTAACTGCTCCCGCGACGCAATTCTCGGAATGGACTTCTGACGGACAACGGCGCAATAATTGATCTGCAGACCAAGTCGATAACTTTTTCCTCCGATCACTCCATGACGCCGGAACCGAACCCCGAACACCGTGCAGCTGTAAGGATAGCCGATGATCATGTCACCCTGCCACCCCGCGCAAGTTTGATGATCACCGTCTACTGTGAAGGTGCTGCTCCTGACGTTGACGCTATCGTGGAGAGTGACCAAAGGTTGCTTCTCGACCGCGGTGTGTCTGTCGCAAGAGGCATTGCGCGCTTCAAGGAATACCAATCCCACATTTTGGTAACTAATTTCACCGAGGAGTACCACCATTTAAACAAGGGCGCGGCAATTGCATTCCTCGAAGAAACGCAAGAAGCAAGTGACGTGATCGCGGTCGCCGACTCTGAACGTACCCCCGTAGAAACCTTCAAGCTCCCGCAGCCCTTCGACGTGAATCCGGCGCTACCGCAAGCACAACGGAACTAATTATTGGCTGTGCTGCGTCGCTATAGCGAATGTTTTTCGTTGAGCGCAAAACTACGTCAGACCCCTCCAGCGAAGCACCGAATAATAACCGAAGATGGAGCCCGACCTACCCGACAGTCACCGTACCGCGTCTCTTCACACGAACGGGAAGCCATCCGGACTCAAGTCAACGACATGCTCAGCGACGACATTATACAGCCATCGAAAAGCCCCTGGGCTGCGCCCGTCGTACTCGTAAAGAAAAAAGACGGCACATTAGGGTTTTGTGTTGACTACTGGCGACTGAACAAAATCACGAAAAAGGACGTGTACCCCCTCCCCCGAATCGACGAAGCCCTCGACCACCTCTGCAACGCGAAGTACTTCTCATCGATGGACCAGAAGACCGGCTACTGGCAAATTGAAGTGGACGAAAGAGACCGAGAGAAGACTGCATTTATAACCCCAGACGGCCTACACGAGTTCAAGGTGATGCCGTTTGGGCTGTGCACAGCACCAGCGACGTTTCAAAGAGTCATGGACACTGTGCTAGCTGGTCTTAAGTGGCACACCTGCCCCGCATACCTCGACGACGTAGTGGTATTCCCCCGGACTTTCGACGAACACCTTGCATGGTTGGAGTCTGTACTCGAGGCCATTCGTACGTCGGGGTTGACGCTGAAGCCTGAAAACTGCCGTTTCGCATACGAGGAACTCAAGTTCTTGGGCCACGTCGTCAACGCCGCTGGAGTCCTACCTGAACCGGCAAAAACTTCAGCTATCGAGAACTTCCCTAGGCTGAAAGACAAGAAGGGCGTGCGAAGATTTCTCGGGCTGTGCGCATACTACCGGCGCTTCGTCGCAAACTTCGCACGCATTGCAGAGCCACTCACGCGCTTGACGAAAGACAGCACCCCTTTCAGCTGGGAAAACGACCAAGAAAAAGCATTCTGCGAGCTGCAAAAACGCCTGCAAAGCCCGCCCGTGCTCGCTCATTTCGACGAAAATACCGAAACGGAAATGCACACGGACGCCAGTGATATAGGCTTGGGTGCCGTCCTTGTCCAAAAGTAAAGCGGCTTCGAAAGGGTAATCGCCTATGCCAGCCGTGGTCTGTCGAAGGAGGAGAAAAACTATTCTGCCTCTGAGAAAGAGTGCCTGGCTATTACATGGGCGATTTCAGAATTTCGCCCATACGTGTATGGAAGGCCATTCAAGGTTGTAACAGACCACCATGCGCTGTGTTGGCTCGCCAATTTGAAGGACCCCTCTGGCCGTCTTGGGCGGTGGAGCTTGCGCTTGCAGGAGTTCGACGTTACAGTCGTTTATAAATCCGGCAGGAAACACTCCGACGCCGACTGCCTGTCCCGCACCCCCGTCGACACACCACCACAACAGTCTGCTGAAGACAGCGCGTTCTTCGGGATCGTGACGGAGAGCGACCTAGCCGCCCCTTAGCGGCTAGGTCGCTTAGCGGCTTAACGGCTTAGCCGCCCCTTGTAGACTGCCGACCTATGTTTCTGTATTTCCTCAACGAGCCCCTCATTTCATTACTATATTATTCTGCGAAAGCCTAGCGAGGGTCTCGGTTCTGGCAGCCTTTATGCCTAGGTAGCATGAGAGGGCTTCCCGCCAGTTACCCACTAATGACAGGCTGTAGACGTTTGAGTCACTCCCCGGGGATTGAAAAGAAGGTCTCCTTCTCCCCGTGGGGTCAGAGTGGCGCTGGCTACCACCCTCAAGCGTCAGATACACTTCTAGTAAACATAAATAGCCCAGAAAGTGAAGCAGAACACAGTCGCCCAGATAGCCGAATTGGTAAGGCATTCGAGATCTAATCGAAAGGCGTGGGTTCGGCCCCCACTCTCGGCGCATGTTTTTCTTTCTTTCTTTCTTCGTTATATTAAAAAAAAAATCTTAACTTCATTAACCGTAGTAAAACATAGAGCATAACCACACCCCTATGCCTCCTTTGGCGTTGTAGACTGCTGACCTATGTTTCGGTATTTCCTCAACGAGCCCCTCATTCCCTTACTATATTTTTTTGCGAAAGCCTAGCGAGGGTCTCGGTTCTGGCAGCCTTGATGCCTAGGTAGCATAAGAGGGCTTCCCACCAGTACCCACTCATGACAGTCTGTAGACGTTTGAGTCACGCCCCGGGGATTGCAAAGAAGGTCCCCTTCTCCCCGTATAGTCAGAGTGGCGCTGGCTACCACCCTCAAGCGTCAGATACACTTCTAGTAAATATAAATAGCCCAGAGAGTGAAAGAGAACACAGTCGCCCAGATAGCCGAATTGGTAAGGCATTCGACATCTAATTGAAAGGCGTGGGTTCGGTCCCCACACTGGGCGCGTGTTTTTCTTTCTTTCTTTCTTCCTTATATTTAAAAAAAATCTTTACATCATTACCGTAGTAAAACATAGAGCTTAACCACACCCCTATGCCTCCTTTGGCGTTGTAGACTGCCGACCTATGTTTCTGTATTTCCTCAACGAGCCCCTCATTTCCTTACTATATTATTCTGAGAAAGCCTAGCGAGGGTCTCGGTTCAGGCAGCCTTGATGCCTAGGTAGCATAAGAGGGCTTCCCGCCAGTTACCCACTCATGACAGGCTGTAGACGTTTGAGTCACGCCCCGGGGAATGAAAAGAAGGTCTCCTTCTCCCCGTGTAGTCAGAGTGGCGCTGGCTACCACCCTCAAGCGTCAGATGCACTTCTAGTAAATATAAATAGCCCAGAAAGTGAAGCAGAACACAGTCGCCCAGATAGCCGAATTCGTAAGGCATTCGAGATCTAATCGAAAGCCGTGGGTTCGGGACCCCACTCTGGGCGCGTGTTTTTCTTTCTTTCTGTCTTCCTTAGATTTAAAAAAATCTTAACTTCATTATTCGTATTAAAACATAGAGCCTAACCACACCCCTATGCCTCCTTTGGCGTTGTAGACTGCCGAACTATGTTTCTGTATTTCCTCAACGAGCCCCTCATTTCCTTACTATATTATTTTGGGAAAGCCTAGCGAGGGTCTCGGTTCTGGCAACCTTGATGCCTAGGTAGCATAAGAGGGCTTCCCGCCAGTTACCCACTCATGACAGGCTGTAGACGTTTGAGTCACGCCCCGGGGAATGAAAAGAAGGTCTCCTCCCCGTGTAGTCAGAGTGGCGCTGGCTACCACCCTCAAGCGTCAGATACACTTCTAGTAGATATAAATAGCCCAGAAAGTGAAGCAGAACACAGTCACCCAGATAGCCGAATTCGTAAGGCATTCGAGATCTAATCGAAAGCCGTGGGTTCGGGACCCCACTCTGGGCGCGTGTTTTTCTTTCTTTCTGTCTTCCTTAGATTTAAAAAAATCTTAACGTCATTATTCGTAGTAAAACATAGAGCCTAACCACACCCCTATGCCTCCTTTGGCGTTGTAGACTGCCGAACTATGTTTCTGTATTTCCTCAACGAGCCCCTCATTTCCTTACTATATTATTTTGGGAAAGCCTAGCGAGGGTCTCGGTTCTGGCAACCTTGATGCCTAGGTAGCATAAGAGGGCTTCCCGCCAGTTACCCACTCATGACAGGCTGTAGACGTTTGAGTCACGCCCCGGGGATTGCAAAGAAGGTCCCCTTCTCCCCGTGTAGTCAGAGTGGCGCTGGCTACCACCCTCAAGCGTCAGAAACACATCTAGTAAATATAAATAGCCCAGAAAGTGAGGGAGAACACAGTCGCCCAGATAACCGAATTGTAAGGCATTCGAGATCTAATCGAAAGGCGTGGGTTCGGTCCCCACTCTGGGCGCGTGTTTTTCTTTTTTTGTTCCTTATATTAAAAAAAAATCTTAACTTCATTAACCGTAGTAAAACATAGAGCATAACCACACCCCTATGCCTCCTTTGGCGTTGTAGACTGCCGACCTATGTTTCGGTATTTCCTCAACGAGCCCCTCATTTCCTTACCATATTATTTTGCGAAAGCCTAGCGAGGGTCTCGGTTCTGGCAGCCTTGATGCTGGGTAGCATAAGAGGGCTTCCCGCCAGTTACCCACTCATGACAGGCTGTAGACGTTTGAGTCACGCCATGGGGATTTTAAAGAAGGTCCCCTTCTCCCCGTGTAGTCAGAGTGGCGCTGGCTACCACCCTCAAGCGTCAGATACACTTCTAGTAAATATAAATAGCCCAGAAAGTGAAGGAGAACACAGTCGCCCAGATAGCCGATTTGGTAAGGCATTCGAGATCTAATCGAAAGGCGTGGGTTCGGTCCCCATTCTGGGCGCGTGTTTTTCTTTCTTTCGTTCTACCGTATATTTAAAAAAAATCTTAACTTCATTAACCGTAGTAAAACATAGAGCCCAACCACACCCCTATGCCTCCTTTGGCATTGTAGACTGCCGACCTATGTTTCTGTATTTCCTCAACGACCCCTCATTTCCTTACTATATTATTCTGCGAAAGCCTAGCGAGGGTCTCGGTTCTGGCAGCCTTGATTCCTAGGTAGCATAAGAGGGCTTCCCGCCAGTTACCCACTCATGATAGGCTGTAGACGTTTGAGTCACGCCCCGGGGATTGCAAAGAAGGTCCCCTTCTCCCCGTGTAGTCAGAGTGGCGCTGGCTACCACCCTCAAGCGTCAGATACACTTCTAGTAAATATAAAAAGCCCAGATAGTGAAGGAGAACACAGTTGCCCAGATAGCCGAATTTGTAAGGCATTCGAGATCTAATCGAAAGGCGTGGGTTCGGTGCCCACTCTAGGCGCGTGTTTTTCTTTTTTTCTTCCTTATATTTAAAAAAATCTTAACTTCATTATCCGTAGTAAAACATAGAGCCCAACCAAACCCCTATGCCTCCTTTGGCGTTGTAGACTGCCGACCTATGTTTCTGTATTTCCTCAACGAGCCCCTCATTTCCTTACTATATTATTCCGCGAAAGCCTAGCGAGGGTCTCGGTTGTGGCAGCCTTGATGCCTAGGTAGCATAAGAGGGCTTCCCGCCAGTTACCCACTAATGACAGGCTGTAGACGTTTGAGTCACTCCCCGGGGATTGAAAAGAAGGTCTCCTTCTCCCCGTGTAGTCAGAGTGGCGCTGGCTACCACCCTCAAGCGTCAGATACACTTCTAGTAAACATAAATAGCCCAGAAAGTGAAGCAGAACACAGTCGCCCAGATAGCCGAATTGGTAAGGCATTCGAGATCTAATCGAAAGGCGTGGGTTCGGCCCCCACTCTCGGCGCATGTTTTTCTTTCTTTCTTTCTTCGTTATATTTTAAAAAAATCTTAACTTCATTAACCGTAGTAAAACATAGAGCATAACCACACCCCTATGCCTCCTTTGGCGTTGTAGAGTGCTGACCTATGTTTCGGTATTTCCTCAACGAGCCCCTCATTCCCTTACTATATTTTTTTGCGAAAGCCTAGCGAGGGTCTCGGTTCTGGCAGCCTTGATGCCTAGGTAGCATAAGAGGGCTTCCCACCAGTACCCACTCATGACAGTCTGTAGACGTTTGAGTCACGCCCCGGGGATTGCAAAGAAGGTCCCCTTCTCCCCGTATAGTCAGAGTGGCGCTGGCTACCACCCTCAAGCGTCAGATACACTTCTAGTAAATATAAATAGCCCAGAGAGTGAAGGAGAACACAGTCGCCCAGATAGCCGAATTGGTAATGCATTCGAGATCTAATCAAAAGGCGTGGGTTCGGTCCCCACCCTGGGTGCATGTTTTTCTTTCTTTCTGTATTCCTTATATTTAAAAAAATCTTAACTTCATTAATCGTAGTAAAACATAGAGCCTAACCACACCCCTATGCCTCCTTTGGCGTTGTAGACTGCCGACCTATGTTTCTGTATTTCCTCAACGAGCCCCTCATTTCCTTACAATATTATTCTGCGAAAGCCTAGCGAGGGTCTCGGTTCTGGCAGCCTTTATGCCTAGGTAGCATGAGAGGGCTTCCCGCCAGTTACCCACTAATGACAGGCTGTAGACGTTTGAGTCACTCCCCGGGGATTGAAAAGAAGGTCTCCTTCTCCCCGTGTAGTCAGAGTGGCGCTGGCTACCACCCTCAAGCGTCAGATACCCTTCTAGTAAACATAAATAGCCCAGAAAGTGAAGCAGAACACAGTCGCCCAGATAGCCGAATTGGTAAGGCATTCGAGATCTAATCGAAAGGCGTGGGTTCGGCCCCCACTCTCGGCGCATGTTTTTCTTTCTTTCTTTCTTCGTTATATTAAAAAAAAATCTTAACTTCATTAACCGTAGTAAAACATAGAGCATAACCACACCCCTATGCCTCCTTTGGCGTTGTAGACTGCTGACCTATGTTTCGGTATTTCCTCAACGAGCCCCTCATTCCCTTACTATATTTTTTTGCGAAAGCCTAGCGAGGGTCTCGGTTCTGGCAGCCTTGATGCCTAGGTAGCATAAGAGGGCTTCCCACCAGTACCCACTCATGACAGTCTGTAGACGTTTGAGTCACGCCCCGGGGATTGCAAAGAAGGTCCCCTTCTCCCCGTATAGTCAGAGTGGCGCTGGCTACCACCCTCAAGCGTCAGATACACTTCTAGTAAATATAAATAGCCCAGAGAGTGAAAGAGAACACAGTCGCCCAGATAGCCGAATTGGTAAGGCATTCGACATCTAATTGAAAGGCGTGGGTTCGGTCCCCACACTGGGCGCGTGTTTTTCTTTCTTTCTTTCTTCCTTATATTTAAAAAAAATCTTTACATCATTACCGTAGTAAAACATAGAGCTTAACCACACCCCTATGCCTCCTTTGGCGTTGTAGACTGCCGACCTATGTTTCTGTATTTCCTCAACGAGCCCCTCATTTCCTTACTATATTATTCTGAGAAAGCCTAGCGAGGGTCTCGGTTCAGGCAGCCTTGATGCCTAGGTAGCATAAGAGGGCTTCCCGCCAGTTACCCACTCATGACAGGCTGTAGACGTTTGAGTCACGCCCCGGGGAATGAAAAGAAGGTCTCCTTCTCCCCGTGTAGTCAGAGTGGCGCTGGCTACCACCCTCAAGCGTCAGATGCACTTCTAGTAAATATAAATAGCCCAGAAAGTGAAGCAGAACACAGTCGCCCAGATAGCCGAATTCGTAAGGCATTCGAGATCTAATCGAAAGCCGTGGGTTCGGGACCCCACTCTGGGCGCGTGTTTTTCTTTCTTTCTGTCTTCCTTAGATTTAAAAAAATCTTAACGTCATTATTCGTAGTAAAACATAGAGCCTAACCACACCCCTATGCCTCCTTTGGCGTTGTAGACTGCCGAACTATGTTTCTGTATTTCCTCAACGAGCCCCTCATTTCCTTACTATATTATTTTGGGAAAGCCTAGCGAGGGTCTCGGTTCTGGCAACCTTGATGCCTAGGTAGCATAAGAGGGCTTCCCGCCAGTTACCCACTCATGACAGGCTGTAGACGTTTGAGTCACGCCCCGGGGAATGAAAAGAAGGTCTCCTCCCCGTGTAGTCAGAGTGGCGCTGGCTACCACCCTCAAGCGTCAGATACACTTCTAGTAGATATAAATAGCCCAGAAAGTGAAGCAGAACACAGTCACCCAGATAGCCGAATTCGTAAGGCATTCGAGATCTAATCGAAAGCCGTGGGTTCGGGACCCCACTCTGGGCGCGTGTTTTTCTTTCTTTCTGTCTTCCTTAGATTTAAAAAAATCTTAACGTCATTATTCGTAGTAAAACATAGAGCCTAACCACACCCCTATGCCTCCTTTGGCGTTGTAGACTGCCGAACTATGTTTCTGTATTTCCTCAACGAGCCCCTCATTTCCTTACTATATTATTTTGGGAAAGCCTAGCGAGGGTCTCGGTTCTGGCAACCTTGATGCCTAGGTAGCATAAGAGGGCTTCCCGCCAGTTACCCACTCATGACAGGCTGTAGACGTTTGAGTCACGCCCCGGGGATTGCAAAGAAGGTCCCCTTCTCCCCGTGTAGTCAGAGTGGCGCTGGCTACCACCCTCAAGCGTCAGAAACACATCTAGTAAATATAAATAGCCCAGAAAGTGAGGGAGAACACAGTCGCCCAGATAACCGAATTGTAAGGCATTCGAGATCTAATCGAAAGGCGTGGGTTCGGTCCCCACTCTGGGCGCGTGTTTTTCTTTTTTTGTTCCTTATATTAAAAAAAAAATCTTAACTTCATTAACCGTAGTAAAACATAGAGCATAACCACACCCCTATGCCTCCTTTGGCGTTGTAGACTGCCGACCTATGTTTCGGTATTTCCTCAACGAGCCCCTCATTTCCTTACCATATTATTTTGCGAAAGCCTAGCGAGGGTCTCGGTTGTGGCAGCCTTGATGCTGGGTAGCATAAGAGGGCTTCCCGCCAGTTACCCACTCATGACAGGCTGTAGACGTTTGAGTCACGCCATGGGGATTTTAAAGAAGGTCCCCTTCTCCCCGTGTAGTCAGAGTGGCGCTGGCTACCACCCTCAAGCGTCAGATACACTTCTAGTAAATATAAATAGCCCAGAAAGTGAAGGAGAACACAGTCGCCCAGATAGCCGATTTGGTAAGGCATTCGAGATCTAATCGAAAGGCGTGGGTTCGGTCCCCATTCTGGGCGCGTGTTTTTCTTTCTTTCGTTCTACCGTATATTTAAAAAAAATCTTAACTTCATTAACCGTAGTAAAACATAGAGCCCAACCACACCCCTATGCCTCCTTTGGCATTGTAGACTGCCGACCTATGTTTCTGTATTTCCTCAACGACCCCTCATTTCCTTACTATATTATTCTGCGAAAGCCTAGCGAGGGTCTCGGTTCTGGCAGCCTTGATTCCTAGGTAGCATAAGAGGGCTTCCCGCCAGTTACCCACTCATGATAGGCTGTAGACGTTTGAGTCACGCCCCGGGGATTGCAAAGAAGGTCCCCTTCTCCCCGTGTAGTCAGAGTGGCGCTGGCTACCACCCTCAAGCGTCAGATACACTTCTAGTAAATATAAAAAGCCCAGATAGTGAAGGAGAACACAGTTGCCCAGATAGCCGAATTTGTAAGGCATTCGAGATCTAATCGAAAGGCGTGGGTTCGGTGCCCACTCTAGGCGCGTGTTTTTTTTTTTTTCTTCCTTATATTTAAAAAAATCTTAACTTCATTATCCGTAGTAAAACATAGAGCCCAACCAAACCCCTATGCCTCCTTTGGCGTTGTAGACTGCCGACCTATGTTTCTGTATTTCCTCAACGAGCCCCTCATTTCCTTACTATATTATTCCGCGAAAGCCTAGCGAGGGTCTCGGTTGTGGCAGCCTTGATGCCTAGGTAGCATAAGAGGGCTTCCCGCCAGTTACCCACTAATGACAGGCTGTAGACGTTTGAGTCACTCCCCGGGGATTGAAAAGAAGGTCTCCTTCTCCCCGTGTAGTCAGAGTGGCGCTGGCTACCACCCTCAAGCGTCAGATACACTTCTAGTAAACATAAATAGCCCAGAAAGTGAAGCAGAACACAGTCGCCCAGATAGCCGAATTGGTAAGGCATTCGAGATCTAATCGAAAGGCGTGGGTTCGGCCCCCACTCTCGGCGCATGTTTTTCTTTCTTTCTTTCTTCGTTATATTTTAAAAAAATCTTAACTTCATTAACCGTAGTAAAACATAGAGCATAACCACACCCCTATGCCTCCTTTGGCGTTGTAGAGTGCTGACCTATGTTTCGGTATTTCCTCAACGAGCCCCTTATTCCCTTACTATATTTTTTTGCGAAAGCCTAGCGAGGGTCTCGGTTCTGGCAGCCTTGATGCCTAGGTAGCATAAGAGGGCTTCCCACCAGTACCCACTCATGACAGTCTGTAGACGTTTGAGTCACGCCCCGGGGATTGCAAAGAAGGTCCCCTTCTCCCCGTATAGTCAGAGTGGCGCTGGCTACCACCCTCAAGCGTCAGATACACTTCTAGTAAATATAAATAGCCCAGAGAGTGAAGGAGAACACAGTCGCCCAGATAGCCGAATTGGTAATGCATTCGAGATCTAATCAAAAGGCGTGGGTTCGGTCCCCACCCTGGGTGCATGTTTTTCTTTCTTTCTGTATTCCTTATATTTAAAAAAATCTTAACTTCATTAATCGTAGTAAAACATAGAGCCTAACCACACCCCTATGCCTCCTTTGGCGTTGTAGACTGCCGACCTATGTTTCTGTATTTCCTCAACGAGCCCCTCATTTCCTTACAATATTATTCTGCGAAAGCCTAGCGAGGGTCTCGGTTCTGGCAGCCTTTATGCCTAGGTAGCATGAGAGGGCTTCCCGCCAGTTACCCACTAATGACAGGCTGTAGACGTTTGAGTCACTCCCCGGGGATTGAAAAGAAGGTCTCCTTCTCCCCGTGTAGTCAGAGTGGCGCTGGCTACCACCCTCAAGCGTCAGATACCCTTCTAGTAAACATAAATAGCCCAGAAAGTGAAGCAGAACACAGTCGCCCAGATAGCCGAATTGGTAAGGCATTCGAGATCTAATCGAAAGGCGTGGGTTCGGCCCCCACTCTCGGCGCATGTTTTTCTTTCTTTCTTTCTTCGTTATATTAAAAAAAAATCTTAACTTCATTAACCGTAGTAAAACATAGAGCATAACCACACCCCTATGCCTCCTTTGGCGTTGTAGACTGCTGACCTATGTTTCGGTATTTCCTCAACGAGCCCCTCATTCCCTTACTATATTTTTTTTGCGAAAGCCTAGCGAGGGTCTCGGTTCTGGCAGCCTTGATGCCTAGGTAGCATAAGAGGGCTTCCCACCAGTACCCACTCATGACAGTCTGTAGACGTTTGAGTCACGCCCCGGGGATTGCAAAGAAGGTCCCCTTCTCCCCGTATAGTCAGAGTGGCGCTGGCTACCACCCTCAAGCGTCAGATACACTTCTAGTAAATATAAATAGCCCAGAAAGTGAAGCAGAACACAGTCGCCCAGATAGCCGAATTCGTAAGGCATTCGAGATCTAATCGAAAGCCGTGGGTTCGGGACCCCACTCTGGGCGCGTGTTTTTCTTTCTTTCTGTCTTCCTTAGATTTAAAAAAATCTTAACTTCATTATTCGTAGTAAAACATAGAGCCTAACCACACCCCTATGCCTCCTTTGGCGTTGTAGACTGCCGAACTATGTTTCTGTATTTCCTCAACGAGCCCCTCATTTCCTTACTATATTATTTTGGGAAAGCCTAGCGAGGGTCTCGGTTCTGGCAACCTTGATGCCTAGGTAGCATAAGAGGGCTTCCCGCCAGTTACCCACTCATGACAGGCTGTAGACGTTTGAGTCACGCCCCGGGGAATGAAAAGAAGGTCTCCTCCCCGTGTAGTCAGAGTGGCGCTGGCTACCACCCTCAAGCGTCAGATACACTTCTAGTAGATATAAATAGCCCAGAAAGTGAAGCAGAACACAGTCACCCAGATAGCCGAATTCGTAAGGCATTCGAGATCTAATCGAAAGCCGTGGGTTCGGGACCCCACTCTGGGCGGGTGTTTTTCTTTCTTTCTGTCTTCCTTAGATTTAAAAAAATCTTAACGTCATTATTCGTAGTAAAACATAGAGCCTAACCACACCCCTATGCCTCCTTTGGCGTTGTAGACTGCCGAACTATGTTTCTGTATTTCCTCAACGAGCCCCTCATTTCCTTACTATATTATTTTGGGAAAGCCTAGCGAGGGTCTCGGTTCTGGCAACCTTGATGCCTAGGTAGCATAAGAGGGCTTCCCGCCAGTTACCCACTCATGACAGGCTGTAGACGTTTGAGTCACGCCCCGGGGATTGCAAAGAAGGTCCCCTTCTCCCCGTGTAGTCAGAGTGGCGCTGGCTACCACCCTCAAGCGTCAGAAACACATCTAGTAAATATAAATAGCCAGGAAAGTGAGGGAGAACACAGTCGCCCAGATAACCGAATTGTAAGGCATTCGAGATCTAATCGAAAGGCGTGGATTCGGTCCCCACTCTGGGCGCGTGTTTTTCTTTTTTTGTTCCTTATATTAAAAAAAATCTTAACTTCATTAACCGTAGTAAAACATAGAGCATAACCACACCCCTATGCCTCCTTTGGCGTTGTAGACTGCCGACCTATGTTTCGGTATTTCCTCAACGAGCCCCTCATTTCCTTACCATATTATTTTGCGAAAGCCTAGCGAGGGTCTCGGTTCTGGCAGCCTTGATGCTGGGTAGCATAAGAGGGCTTCCCGCCAGTTACCCACTCATGACAGGCTGTAGACGTTTGAGTCACGCCATGGGGATTTTAAAGAAGGTCCCCTTCTCCCCGTGTAGTCAGAGTGGCGCTGGCTACCACCCTCAAGCGTCAGATACACTTCTAGTAAATATAAATAGCCCAGAAAGTGAAGGAGAACACAGTCGCCCAGATAGCCGATTTGGTAAGGCATTCGAGATCTAATCGAAAGGCGTGGGTTCGGTCCCCATTCTGGGCGCGTGTTTTTCTTTCTTTCGTTCTACCGTATATTTAAAAAAAATCTTAACTTCATTAACCGTAGTAAAACATAGAGCCCAACCACACCCCTATGCCTCCTTTGGCATTGTAGACTGCCGACCTATGTTTCTGTATTTCCTCAACGACCCCTCATTTCCTTACTATATTATTCTGCGAAAGCCTAGCGAGGGTCTCGGTTCTGGCAGCCTTGATTCCTAGGTAGCATAAGAGGGCTTCCCGCCAGTTACCCACTCATGATAGGCTGTAGACGTTTGAGTCACGCCCCGGGGATTGCAAAGAAGGTCCCCTTCTCCCCGTGTAGTCAGAGTGGCGCTGGCTACCACCCTCAAGCGTCAGATACACTTCTAGTAAATATAAAAAGCCCAGATAGTGAAGGAGAACACAGTTGCCCAGATAGCCGAATTTGTAAGGCATTCGAGATCTAATCGAAAGGCGTGGGTTCGGTGCCCACGCTAGGCGCGTGTTTTTCTTTTTTTCTTCCTAATATTTAAAAAAATCTTAACTTCATTATCCGTAGTAAAACATAGAGCCCAACCAAACCCCTATGCCTCCTTTGGCGTTGTAGACTGCCGACCTATGTTTCTGTATTTCCTCAACGAGCCCCTCATTTCCTTACTATATTATTCCGCGAAAGCCTAGCGAGGGTCTCGGTTGTGGCAGCCTTGATGCCTAGGTAGCATAAGAGGGCTTCCCGCCAGTTACCCACTAATGACAGGCTGTAGACGTTTGAGTCACTCCCCGTGGATTGAAAAGAAGGTCTCCTTCTCCCCGTGTAGTCAGAGTGGCGCTGGCTACCACCCTCAAGCGTCAGATACACTTCTAGTACACATAAATAGCCCAGAAAGTGAAGCAGAACACAGTCGCCCAGATAGCCGAATTGGTAAGGCATTCGAGATCTAATCGAAAGGCGTGGGTTCGGCCCCCACTCTCGGCGCATGTTTTTCTTTCTTTCTTTCTTCGTTATATTTAAAAAAAATCTTAACTTCATTAACCGTAGTAAAACATAGAGCATAACCACACCCCTATGCCTCCTTTGGCGTTGTAGAGTGCTGACCTATGTTTCGGTATTTCCTCAACGAGCCCCTCATTCCCTTACTATATTTTTTTGCGAAAGCCTAGCGAGGGTCTCGGTTCTGGCAGCCTTGATGCCTAGGTAGCATAAGAGGGCTTCCCACCAGTACCCACTCATGACAGTCTGTAGACGTTTGAGTCACGCCCCGGGGATTGCAAAGAAGGTCCCCTTCTCCCCGTATAGTCAGAGTGGCGCTGGCTACCACCCTCAAGCGTCAGATACACTTCTAGTAAATATAAATAGCCCAGAGAGTGAAGGAGAACACAGTCGCCCAGATAGCCGAATTGGTAATGCATTCGAGATCTAATCAAAAGGCGTGGGTTCGGTCCCCACCCTGGGTGCATGTTTTTCTTTCTTTCTGTATTCCTTATATTTAAAAAAATCTTAACTTCATTAATCGTAGTAAAACATAGAGCCTAACCACACCCCTATGCCTCCTTTGGCGTTGTAGACTGCCGACCTATGTTTCTGTATTTCCTCAACGAGCCCCTCATTTCCTTACAATATTATTCTGCGAAAGCCTAGCGAGGGTCTCGGTTCTGGCAGCCTTTATGCCTAGGTAGCATGAGAGGGCTTCCCGCCAGTTACCCACTAATGACAGGCTGTAGACGTTTGAGTCACTCCCCGGGGATTGAAAAGAAGGTCTCCTTCTCCCCGTGTAGTCAGAGTGGCGCTGGCTACCACCCTCAAGCGTCAGATACCCTTCTAGTAAACATAAATAGCCCAGAAAGTGAAGCAGAACACAGTCGCCCAGATAGCCGAATTGGTAAGGCATTCGAGATCTAATCGAAAGGCGTGGGTTCGGCCCCCACTCTCGGCGCATGTTTTTCTTTCTTTCTTTCTTCGTTATATTAAAAAAAAATCTTAACTTCATTAACCGTAGTAAAACATAGAGCATAACCACACCCCTATGCCTCCTTTGGCGTTGTAGACTGCTGACCTATGTTTCGGTATTTCCTCAACGAGCCCCTCATTCCCTTACTATATTTTTTTGCGAAAGCCTAGCGAGGGTCTCGGTTCTGGCAGCCTTGATGCCTAGGTAGCATAAGAGGGCTTCCCACCAGTACCCACTCATGACAGTCTGTAGACGTTTGAGTCACGCCCCGGGGATTGCAAAGAAGGTCCCCTTCTCCCCGTATAGTCAGAGTGGCGCTGGCTACCACCCTCAAGCGTCAGATACACTTCTAGTAAATATAAATAGCCCAGAGAGTGAAGGAGAACACAGTCGCCCAGATAGCCGAATTGGTAAGGCATTCGACATCTAATTGAAAGGCGTGGGTTCGGTCCCCACACTGGGCGCGTGTTTTTCTTTCTTTCTTTCTTCCTTATATTTAAAAAAAATCTTTACATCATTACCGTAGTAAAACATAGAGCCTAACCACACCCCTATGCCTCCTTTGGCGTTGTAGACTGCCGACCTATGTTTCTGTATTTCCTCAACGAGCCCCTCATTTCCTTACTATATTATTCTGAGAAAGCCTAGCGAGGGTCTCGGTTCAGGCAGCCTTGATGCCTAGGTAGCATAAGAGGGCTTCCCGCCAGTTACCCACTCATGACAGGCTGTAGACGTTTGAGTCACGCCCCGGGGAATGAAAAGAAGGTCTCCTTCTCCCCGTGTAGTCAGAGTGGCGCTGGCTACCACCCTCAAGCGTCAGATACACTTCTAGTAAATATAAATAGCCCAGAAAGTGAAGCAGAACACAGTCGCCCAGATAGCCGAATTCGTAAGGCATTCGAGATCTAATCGAAAGCCGTGGGTTCGGGACCCCACTCTGGGCGCGTGTTTTTCTTTCTTTCTGTCTTCCTTAGATTTAAAAAAATCTTAACTTCATTATTCGTAGTAAAACATAGATCCTAACCACACCCCTATGCCTCCTTTGGCGTTGTAGACTGCCGAACTATGTTTCTGTATTTCCTCAACGAGCCCCTCATTTCCTTACTATATTATTTTGGGAAAGCCTAGCGAGGGTCTCGGTTCTGGCAACCTTGATGCCTAGCTAGCATAAGAGGGCTTCCCGCCAGTTACCCACTCATGACAGGCTGTAGACGTTTGAGTCACGCCCCGGGGAATGAAAAGAAGGTCTCCTCCCCGTGTAGTCAGAGTGGCGCTGGCTACCACCCTCAAGCGTCAAATACACTTCTAGTAAATATAAATAGCCCAGAAAGTGAAGCAGAACACAGTCGCCCAGATAGCCCATTTGGTAAGGCATTCGAGATCTAATCGAAAGGCGTGGGTTCGGTCCCCATTCTGGGCGCGTGTTTTTCTTTCTTTCGTTCTACCGTATATTTAAAAAAAATCTTAACTTCATTAACCGTAGTAAAACATAGAGCCCAACCACACCCCTATGCCTCCTTTGGCATTGTAGACTGCCGACCTATGTTTCTGTATTTCCTCAACGACCCCTCATTTCCTTACTATATTATTCTGCGAAAGCCTAGCGAGGGTATCGGTTCTGGCAGCCTTGATTCCTAGGTAGCATAAGAGGGCTTCCCGCCAGTTACCCACTCATGATAGGCTGTAGACGTTTGAGTCACGCCCCGGGGATTGCAAAGAAGGTCCCCTTCTCCCCGTGTAGTCAGAGTGGCGCTGGCTACCACCCTCAAGCGTCAGATACACTTCTAGTAAATATAAAAAGCCCAGATAGTGAAGGAGAACACAGTTGCCCAGATAGCCGAATTTGTAAGGCATTCGAGATCTAATCGAAAGGCGTGGGTTCGGTGCCCACTCTAGGCGCGTGTTTTTCTTTTTTTCTTCCTTATATTTAAAAAAATCTTAACTTCATTATCCGTAGTAAAACATAGAGCCCAACCAAACCCCTATGCCTCCTTTGGCGTTGTAGACTGCCGACCTATGTTTCTGTATTTCCTCAACGAGCCCCTCATTTCCTTACTATATTATTCCGCGAAAGCCTAGCGAGGTTCTCGGTTGTGGCAGCCTTGATGCCTAGGTAGCATAAGAGGGCTTCCCGCCAGTTACCCACTCATGACAGGCTGTAGACATTTGAGTCACGCTTTGGGGATTGAAAAGAAGGTCCCCTTCTCCCTGTGTAGTAGTCAGTGGCGCTGGCTACAACCCTCAAGCGTCAGATACACTTCTAGTAAATATAAATAGCCCAGAAAGTGAAGGAGAACACAGTCGCCCAGATAGCCCAATTGGTAATACATTCGAGATCTAGTCGAAAGGCGTGGGTTCGGTCCCCACTCTGGGCGCGTTTTTCTTTCTTTCTTTCTTCCTCATATTTAAAAAAAAACTTAACTTCATTACCCGAAGTAAAACATAGAGCCTACCACACCCCTATGCCTCCTTTGGCGTTGTAGAGTGCTGACCTATGTTTCGGTATTTGCTCAACGAGCCCCTCATTCCCTTACTATATTTTTTTGCGAAAGCCTAGCGAGGGTCTCGGTTCTGGCAGCCTTGATGCCTAGGTAGCATAAGAGGGCTTCCCACCAGTACCCACTCATGACAGTCTGTAGACGTTTGAGTCACGCCCCGGGGATTGCAAAGAAGGTCCCCTTCTCCCCGTATAGTCAGAGTGGCGCTGGCTACCACCCTCAAGCGTCAGATACACTTCTAGTAAATATAAATAGCCCAGATAGTGAAGGAGAACACAGTCGCCCAGATAGCCGAATTGGTAATGCATTCGAGATCTAATCAAAAGGCGTGGGTTCGGTCCCCACCCTGGGTGCATGTTTTTCTTTCTTTCTGTATTCCTTATATTTAAAAAAATCTTAACTTCATTAATCGTAGTAAAACATAGAGCCTAACCACACCCCTATGCCTCCTTTGGCGTTGTAGACTGCCGACCTATGTTTCTGTATTTCCTCAACGAGCCCCTCATTTCCTTACAATATTATTCTGCGAAAGCCTAGCGAGGGTCTCGGTTCTGGCAGCCTTTATGCCTAGGTAGCATGAGAGGGCTTCCCGCCAGTTACCCACTAATGACAGGCTGTAGACGTTTGAGTCACTCCCCAGGGATTGAAAAGAAGGTCTCCTTCTCCCCGTGTAGTCAGAGTGGCGCTGGCTACCACCCTCAAGCGTCAGATACCCTTCTAGTAAACATAAATAGCCCAGAAAGTGAAGCAGAACACAGTCGCCCAGATAGCCGAATTGGTAAGGCATTCGAGATCTAATCGAAAGGCGTGGGTTCGGCCCCCACTCTCGGCGCATGTTTTTCTTTCTTTCTTTCTTCGTTATATTAAAAAAAAATCTTAACTTCATTAACCGTAGTAAAACATAGAGCATAACCACACCCCTATGCCTCCTTTGGCGTTGTAGACTGCCGACCTATGTTTCTCTATTTCCTCAACGAGCCCCTCATTTCCTTACAATATTATTCTGCGAAAGCCTAGCGAGGGTCTCGGTTCTGGCAGCCTTTATGCCTAGGTAGCATGAGAGGGCTTCCCGCCAGTTACCCACTCATGACAGGCTGTAGACGTTTGAGTCACGCCCCGGGGAATGAAAAGAAGGTCTCCTCCCCGTGTAGTCAGAGTGGCGCTGGCTACCACCCTCAAGCGTCAAATACACTTCTAGTAAATATAAATAGCCCAGAAAGTGAAGCAGAACACAGTCGCCCAGATAGCCCATTTGGTAAGGCATTCGAGATCTAATCGAAAGGCGTGGGTTCGGTCCCCATTCTGGGCGCGTGTTTTTCTTTCTTTCGTTCTACCGTATATTTAAAAAAAATCTTAACTTCATTAACCGTAGTAAAACATAGAGCCCAACCACACCCCTATGCCTCCTTTGGCATTGTAGACTGCCGACCTATGTTTCTGTATTTCCTCAACGACCCCTCATTTCCTTACTATATTATTCTGCGAAAGCCTAGCGAGGGTATCGGTTCTGGCAGCCTTGATTCCTAGGTAGCATAAGAGGGCTTCCCGCCAGTTACCCACTCATGATAGGCTGTAGACGTTTGAGTCACGCCCCGGGGATTGCAAAGAAGGTCCCCTTCTCCCCGTGTAGTCAGAGTGGCGCTGGCTACCACCCTCAAGCGTCAGATACACTTCTAGTAAATATAAAAAGCCCAGATAGTGAAGGAGAACACAGTTGCCCAGATAACCGAATTTGTAAGGCATTCGAGATCTAATCGAAAGGCGTGGGTTCGGTGCCCACTCTAGGCGCGTGTTTTTCTTTTTTTCTTCCTTATATTTAAAAAAATCTTAACTTCATTATCCGTAGTAAAACATAGAGCCCAACCAAACCCCTATGCCTCCTTTGGCGTTGTAGACTGCCGACCTATGTTTCTGTATTTCCTCAACGAGCCCCTCATTTCCTTACTATATTATTCCGCGAAAGCCTAGCGAGGTTCTCGGTTGTGGCAGCCTTGATGCCTAGGTAGCATAAGAGGGCTTCCCGCCAGTTACCCACTCATGACAGGCTGTAGACATTTGAGTCACGCTTTGGGGATTGAAAAGAAGGTCCCCTTCTCCCTGTGTAGTAGTCAGTGGCGCTGGCTACAACCCTCAAGCGTCAGATACACTTCTAGTAAATATAAATAGCCCAGAAAGTGAAGGAGAACACAGTCGCCCAGATAGCCCAATTGGTAATACATTCGAGATCTAGTCGAAAGGCGTGGGTTCGGTCCCCACTCTGGGCGCGTTTTTCTTTCTTTCTTTCTTCCTCATATTTAAAAAAAAACTTAACTTCATTACCCGAAGTAAAACATAGAGCCTACCACACCCCTATGCCTCCTTTGGCGTTGTAGAGTGCTGACCTATGTTTCGGTATTTCCTCAACGAGCCCCTCATTCCCTTACTATATTTTTTTGCGAAAGCCTAGCGAGGGTCTCGGTTCTGGCAGCCTTGATGCCTAGGTAGCATAAGAGGGCTTCCCACCAGTACCCACTCATGACAGTCTGTAGACGTTTGAGTCACGCCCCGGGGATTGCAAAGAAGGTCCCCTTCTCCCCGTATAGTCAGAGTGGCGCTGGCTACCACCCTCAAGCGTCAGATACACTTCTAGTAAATATAAATAGCCCAGATAGTGAAGGAGAACACAGTCGCCCAGATAGCCGAATTGGTAATGCATTCGAGATCTAATCAAAAGGCGTGGGTTCGGTCCCCACCCTGGGTGCATGTTTTTCTTTCTTTCTGTATTCCTTATATTTAAAAAAATCTTAACTTCATTAATCGTAGTAAAACATAGAGCCTAACCACACCCCTATGCCTCCTTTGGCGTTGTAGACTGCCGACCTATGTTTCTGTATTTCCTCAACGAGCCCCTCATTTCCTTACAATATTATTCTGCGAAAGCCTAGCGAGGGTCTCGGTTCTGGCAGCCTTTATGCCTAGGTAGCATGAGAGGGCTTCCCGCCAGTTACCCACTAATGACAGGCTGTAGACGTTTGAGTCACTCCCCAGGGATTGAAAAGAAGGTCTCCTTCTCCCCGTGTAGTCAGAGTGGCGCTGGCTACCACCCTCAAGCGTCAGATACCCTTCTAGTAAACATAAATAGCCCAGAAAGTGAAGCAGAACACAGTCGCCCAGATAGCCGAATTGGTAAGGCATTCGAGATCTAATCGAAAGGCGTGGGTTCGGCCCCCACTCTCGGCGCATGTTTTTCTTTCTTTCTTTCTTCGTTATATTAAAAAAAAATCTTAACTTCATTAACCGTAGTAAAACATAGAGCATAACCACACCCCTATGCCTCCTTTGGCGTTGTAGACTGCTGACCTATGTTTCGGTATTTCCTCAACGAGCCCCTCATTCCCTTACTATATTTTTTTGCGAAAGCCTAGCGAGGGTCTCGGTTCTGGCAGCCTTGATGCCTAGGTAGCATAAGAGGGCTTCCCACCAGTACCCACTCATGACAGTCTGTAGACGTTTGAGTCACGCCCCGGGGATTGCAAAGAAGGTCCCCTTCTCCCCGTATAGTCAGAGTGGCGCTGGCTACCACCCTCAAGCGTCAGATACACTTCTAGTAAATATAAATAGCCCAGAGAGTGAAGGAGAACACAGTCGCCCAGATAGCCGAATTGGTAAGGCATTCGACATCTAATTGAAAGGCGTGGGTTCGGTCCCCACACTGGGCGCGTGTTTTCTTTCTTTCTTTCTTCCTTATATTTAAAAAAAATCTTTACATCATTACCGTAGTAAAACATAGAGCCTAACCACACCCCTATGCCTCCTTTGGCGTTGTAGACTGCCGACCTATGTTTCTGTATTTCCTCAACGAGCCCCTCATTTCCTTACTATATTATTCTGAGAAAGCCTAGCGAGGGTCTCGGTTCAGGCAGCCTTGATGCCTAGGTAGCATAAGAGGGCTTCCCGCCAGTTACCCACTCATGACAGGCTGTAGACGTTTGAGTCACGCCCCGGGGAATAAAAAGAAGGTCTCCTTCTCCCCGTGTAGTCAGAGTGGCGCTGGCTACCACCCTCAAGCGTCAGATACACTTCTAGTAAATATAAATAGCCCAGAAAGTGAAGCAGAACACAGTCGCCCAGATAGCCGAATTCGTAAGGCATTCGAGATCTAATCGAAAGCCGTGGGTTCGGGACCCCACTCTGGGCGCGTGTTTTTCTTTCTTTCTGTCTTCCTTAGATTTAAAAAAATCTTAACTTCATTATTCGTAGTAAAACATAGATCCTAACCACACCCCTATGCCTCCTTTGGCGTTGTAGACTGCCGAACTATGTTTCTGTATTTCCTCAACGAGCCCCTCATTTCCTTACTATATTATTTTGGGAAAGCCTAGCGAGGGTCTCGGTTCTGGCAACCTTGATGCCTAGGTAGCATAAGAGGGCTTCCCGCCAGTTACCCACTCATGACAGGCTGTAGACGTTTGAGTCACGCCCCGGGGAATGAAAAGAAGGTCTCCTCCCTGTGTAGTCAGAGTGGCGCTGGCTACCACCCTCAAGCGTCAGATACACTTCTAGTAAATATAAATAGCCCAGAAAGGGAAGCAGAACACAGTCGCCCAGATAGCCGAATTCGTAAGGCATTCGAGATCTTATCGAAAGCCGTGGGTTCGGGACCCCACTCTGGGCGCGTGTTTTTCTTTCTTTCTGTCTTCCTTAGATTTAAAAAAATCTTAACTTCATTATTCGTAGTAAAACATAGAGCCTAACCACACCCCTATGCCTCCTTTGGCGTTGTAGACTGCCGAACTATGTTTCTGTATTTCCTCAACGAGCCCCTCATTTCCTTACTATATTATTTTGCGAAAGCCTAGCGAGGGTCTCGGTTCTGGCAGCCTTGATGCTGGGTAGCATAAGAGGGCTTCCCGCCAGTTACCCACTCATGACAGGCTGTAGACGTTTGAGTCACGCCATGGGGATTTTAAAGAAGGTCCCCTTCTCCCCGTGTAGTCAGAGTGGCGCTGGCTACCACCCTCAAGCGTCAGATACACTTCTAGTAAATATAAATAGCCCAGAAAGTGAAGGAGAACACAGTCGCCCAGATAGCCGATTTGGTAAGGCATTCGAGATCTAATCGAAAGGCGTGGGTTCGGTCCCCATTCTGGGCGCGTGTTTTTCTTTCTTTCGTTCTACCGTATATTTAAAAAAAATCTTAACTTCATTAACCGTAGTAAAACATAGAGCCCAACCACACCCCTATGCCTCCTTTGGCATTGTAGACTGCCGACCTATGTTTCTGTATTTCCTCAACGACCCCTCATTTCCTTACTATATTATTCTGCGAAAGCCTAGCGAGGGTCTCGGTTCTGGCAGCCTTGATTCCTAGGTAGCATAAGAGGGCTTCCCGCCAGTTACCCACTCATGATAGGCTGTAGACGTTTGAGTCACGCCCCGGGGATTGCAAAGAAGGTCCCCTTCTCCCCGTGTAGTCAGAGTGGCGCTGGCTACCACCCTCAAGCGTCAGATACACTTCTAGTAAATATAAAAAGCCCAGATAGTGAAGGAGAACACAGTTGCCCAGATAGCCGAATTTGTAAGGCATTCGAGATCTAATCGAAAGGCGTGGGTTCGGTGCCCACTCTAGGCGCGTGTTTTTCTTTTTTTCTTCCTTATATTTAAAAAAATCTTAACTTCATTATCCGTAGTAAAACATAGAGCCCAACCAAACCCCTATGCCTCCTTTGGCGTTGTAGACTGCCGACCTATGTTTCTGTATTTCCTCAACGAGCCCCTCATTTCCTTACTATATTATTCCGCGAAAGCCTAGCGAGGGTCTCGGTTGTGGCAGCCTTGATGCCTAGGTAGCATAAGAGGGCTTCCCGCCAGTTACCCACTCATGACAGGCTGTAGACATTTGAGTCACGCTTTGGGGATTGAAAAGAAGGTCCCCTTCTCCCTGTGTAGTAGTCAGTGGCGCTGGCTACCACCCTCAAGCGTCAGA
Source organism: Haemaphysalis longicornis (assembly GCF_048455015.1). Classification (NCBI taxonomy): domain Eukaryota; kingdom Metazoa; phylum Arthropoda; class Arachnida; order Ixodida; family Ixodidae; genus Haemaphysalis; species Haemaphysalis longicornis. Next base: position 1,341,294 of record NW_027526257.1, on the reverse strand, counting down.
TACACTTCTAGTAAATATAAATAGCCCAGAAAGTGAAGGAGAACACAGTCGCCCAGATAGCCCAATTGGTAATACATTCGAGATCTAGTCGAAAGGCGTGGGTTCGGTCCCCACTCTGGGCGCGTTTTTCTTTCTTTCTCTCTTCCTCATATTTAAAAAAAAACTTAACTTCATTACCCGAAGTAAAACATAGAGCCTACCACACCCCTATGCCTCCTTTGGCGTTGTAGACTGCCGACCTATGTTTCTGTATTTCCTCAACGAGCCCCTCATTTCCTTACTATATTATTCTGCGAAAGCCTAGCGAGGGTCTCGGTTCTGGCAGCCTTGATGCCTAGGTAGCATAAGAGGGCTTCCCGCCAGTTACTCACTCATTACAGGCTGTGGACGTTTGAGTCGCGTACCGGGGATTAACCGTGTTAATCCCGGGGATTAACCGGGGATTAACCGGGGATTAACCGGGGATTAACCCCGGGGATTAACCGTGATTAACCGCCCGGGGATTAACCGGGGATTAACCCGGGGATTAACCTTCTCCCCGTGTAGTCAGAGTAGCGCTGGCTACCACCCTCAAGCGTCAGATACACTTCTAGTAAATATAAATAGCCCAGAAAGTGAAGGAGAACACAGTCGCCCAGATAGCCGAATTGGTAAAGCATTCGAGATCTAATCGAAACGCGTGTGTTCGGTCCCCACTCTGGGCGCGTGTTTTTCTCTCTTTCTTTCTTGGTTATATTTAAAAAAATCTTAACTTCATTACCCGTAGTAAAACATAGAGCATAACCACACCCCTATGCCTCATTTGGCGTTGTAAACTGCCGAGCTATCTTTCTGTATTTCGTCAACGAGCCCCTCAATTCCTTACTATATTATTTTGCGAAAGCGTAGCGAGGGTCTCGGTTCTGGCAGCCTTGATGCCTAGCTAGCATAGGAGGGCTTCCCGCCAGTTACCCACTCATGACAGGCTGTAGACGTTTGAGTCGAGCCCCGGGGATTGCAAAGAAGGTCCCCTTCTCCCCGTGTAGTCAGAGTGGCGCTGGCTACCACTCTCAAGCGTCAGATACACTTGTAGTAAATTTAAATAGCCCAGAAAGTGAAGGAGAACACAGTCGCCCAGATAGCCCAATTGGTAAGGCATACGAGATCTAGTCGAAAGGCGTGGGTTCGGTGCCCACTCTGGGCGCGTGTTTTTCTTTCTTTCTTTCTTCCTTATATTAAAAAAAAACATCTTAACTTGATTAACCGTAGTAAAACATAAAGCCTAACCACACCCCTATGCCTCCTTAGGCGTTGTAGACTGCCGACCTATGTTTCTGTATTTCCTCAACGAGCCCCTCATTTCCTTACTATATTATTCTGCGAACGCCTAGTGAGGGTCTCGGTTCTGGCAGCCTTGATGCCTAGGTGGCATAAGAGAGCTTCCCGCCAGTTACCCACTCATGACAGGCTGTAGACGTTTGAGTCACGCCCTGGGGATTGAAAAGAAGGTCCCCTTCTCCCCGTGTAGTCAGAGTGGCGCTGGCTACCACCCTCAAGCGTCAGATACACTTCTAGTAAATATAAATAGCCCAGAAAGTGAAGTAGAACACAGTCGCCCAGATAGCCGAATTGGTAAGGCATTCGAGATCTAATCGAAAGGCGTGGGTTCGGTCCCAACTCTGGGCGCGTTTTTCTTTTTTTCATCCTTATATTTAAAAAAATCTTAACTTCATTATCCCTAGTAAAACATAGAGCCCAACCAAACCCCTATGCCTCCTTTGGCGTTGTAGACTGCCGACCTATGTTTCCGTATTTCCTCAACGAGCCCCTCATTTCCTTACTATATTATTCTGCGAAAGCCTAGCGAGGGTCTCGGTCCTGGCAGCCTTGATGCCTAGGTAGCATAAGAGGGCTTCCCGCCAGTTACCCACTCATGACAGGCTGTAGACTTTTGAGTCACGCCCCGGGGATTGAAAAGAAGGTCCCCTTCTCCCTGTGTAGTAGTCAGTGGCGCTGGCTACCACCCTCAAGCGTCAGATGCACTTCTAGTAAATATAAATAGCCCAGAACGTGAAGGAGAACACAGTCGCCCAGATAGCCCAATTGGTAAGGCATTCGAGACCTAGTCGAAAGGCATGGGTTCGGTCCCCACTCTGGGCGCGTGTTTTTCTTTCTTTCTTTCTTCCTTATATTAAAAAAAACATCTTAACTTCATTAACCGTAGTAAATCATAGAGCCTAACCACACCCCTATGCCTCCTTTGGCGTTGTAGACTGCCGACCTATGTTTCTGTATTTCCTCAACGAGCCCCTCATTTCCTTACTATATTATTCTGCGAAAGCCTAGCGAGGGTCTCGGTTCAGGCAGCCTTGATGCCTAGGTAGCATAAGAGGGCTTCCCGCCAGTTACTCGCTCATGACAGGCTGTACACGTTCCAGTCACGCCCCGGGGTTGAAAAGAAGGTCCCCTTCTCCCCATGTAGTCAGAGTGGCGCTGGCTACCACCCTCAAGCGTCAGATACACTTGTAGTAAATATAAATAGCCCAGAAAGTGAAGGAGAACACATTCGCCCAGATAGCCCAATTGGTAAGACATTCGAGATCTAGTCGAAAGGCGTGGGTTCGGTCCCCACTCTGGGCGCGTTTTTCTTTCTTTCTTTCTTCCTCATATTTAAAAAAAAAACTTAACTTCATTACCCGAAGTAAAACATAGAGCCTACCACACCCCTATGCCTCCTTTGGCGTTGTAGACTGCCGACCTATGTTTCTGTATTTCCTCAACGAGCCCCTCATTTCCTTACTATATTATTCTGCGAAAGCCTAGCGAGGGTCTCGGTTCTGGCAGCCTTGATGCCTAGGTGGCATAAGAGAGCTTCCCGCCAGTTACCCACTCATGACAGGCTGTAGACGTTTGAGTCACGCCCTGGGGATTGAAAAGAAGGTCCCCTTCTCCCCGTGTAGTCAGAGTGGCGCTGGCTACCACCCTCAAGCGTCAGATACACTTCTAGTAAATATAAATAGCCCAGAAAGTGAAGGAGAACACAGTCGCCCAGATAGCCGAATTGGTAAAGCATTCGAGATCTAATCGAAACGCGTGTGTTCGGTCCCCACTCTGGGCGCGTGTTTTTCTTTCTTTCTTTCTTGGTTATATTTAAAAAAATCTTAACTTCATTACCCGTAGTAAAACATAGAGCATAACCACACCCCTATGCCTCATTTGGCGTTGTAAACTGCCGAGCTATCTTTCTGTATTTCGTCAACGAGCCCCTCAATTCCTTACTATATTATTTTGCGAAAGCCTAGCGAGGGTCTCGGTTCTGGCAGCCTTGATGCCTAGCTAGCATAGGAGGGCTTCCCGCCAGTTACCCACTCATGACAGGCTGTAGACGTTTGAGTCACGCCCCGGGGATTGCAAAGAAGGTCCCCTTCTCCCCGTGTAGTCAGAGTGGCGCTGGCTACCACCCTCAAGCGTCAGATACACTTGTAGTAAATTTAAATAGCCCAGAAAGTGAAGGAGAACACAGTCGCCCAGATAGCCCAATTGGTAAGGCATACGAGATCTAGTCGAAAGGCGTGGGTTTGGTGCCCACTCTGGGCGCGTGTTTTTCTTTCTTTCTTTCTTCCTTATATTAAAAAAAAACATCTTAACTTGATTAACCGTAGTAAAACATAAAGCCTAACCACACCCCTATGCCTCCTTAGGCGTTGTAGACTGCCGACCTATGTTTCTGTATTTCATCAACGAGCCCCTCATTTCCTTACTATATTATTCTGCGAACGCCTAGTGAGGGTCTCGGTTCTGGCAGCCTTGATGCCTAGGTGGCATAAGAGAGCTTCCCGCCAGTTACCCACTCATGACAGGCTGTAGACGTTTGAGTCACGCCCTGGGGATTGAAAAGAAGGTCCCCTTCTCCCCGTGTAGTCAGACTGGCGCTGGCTACCACCCTCAAGCGTCAGATACACTTCTAGTAAATATAAATAGCCCAGAAAGTGAAGTAGAACACGCCCAGATAGCCGAATTGGTAAGGCATTCGAGATCTAATCGAAAGGGTTAAGTTCGGTCCCCACTCTGGGCGCGTGTTTTTCTTTCTTTCTTTCTTTCTTCCTTATATTTTAAAAAAAAATCTTAACTTCAGTAACCGTAGTAAAACGTAGAGCCTAACCACACCCAATGCCTCCTTTGGCGTTGTAGACTGCCAACCTATGTTTCTGTATTTCGTCAACGAGCCCCTCAATTCCTTACTATATTATTTTGCGAAAGCCTAGCGAGGGTCTCGGTTCTGGCAGCCTTGATGCCTAGGCAGCATAAGAGGTCTTCCCGCCAGTTATCCACTCATGACAGGCTGTAGACGTTTGAGTCACGCCCCGGGGATTGAAAAGAAGGTCCCCTTCTCCCTGTGTAGTAGTCAGTGGCGCTGGCTACCACCCTCAAGCGTCAGATACACTTCTAGTAAATATAAATAGCCCAGAAAGTGAAGGAGAACACAGTCGCCCAGATAGCCGAACTGGTAAGGCATTCGAGATCTAATCGAAAGGCGTGGGTTCGGTCCCCATTCTGGGCGCGTGTTTTTCTTTCTTTCTTTCTTCCTTATATTTAAAAAAATCTTAACTTCATTAACCGTAGTAAAACATAGAGCCCAACCACACCCCTATGCCTCCTTTGGCATTGTAGACTGCCGACCTATGTTTCTGTATTTCCTCAACGACCCCTCATTTCCTTACTATATTATTCTGCGAAAGCCTAGCGAGAATCTCGGTTCTGGCAGCCTTGATGCCTAGGTAGCATAAGAGGGCTTCCCACCAGTTACCCACTCATGACAGGCTGTAGACGTTTGAGTCACGCCCCGGGGATTGCAAAGAAGGTCCCCTTCTCCCCGTGTAGTCAGAGTGGCGCTGGCTACCACCCTCAAGCGTCAGATACACTTCTAGTAAATATAAATAGCCCAGAAAGTGAAGGAGAACACAGTCGCCCAGATAGCCGAATTGGTAAGGCATTCGAGATCTAATCGAAAGGCGTGGGTTCGGTCCCCACTCGGGCGCGTGTTTTTCTTTTTTTCATCCTTATATTTAAAAAAAAAATCTTAACTTCATTATCCGTAGTAAAACATAGAGCCCAACCAAACCCCTATGCCTCCTTTGGCGTTGTAGACTGCCGACCTATGTTTCTGTATTTCCTCAACGAGCCCCTCATTTCTTTACTATATTATTCCGCGAAAGCCTAGCGAGGGTCTCGGTTGGGGCAGCCTTGATGCCTAGGTAGCATAAGAGGGCTTCCCGCCAGTTACCCACTCATGACAGGCTGTAGACATTTGAGTCACGCTTTGGGGATTGAAAAGAAGGTCCCCTTCTCCCTGTGTAGTAGTCAGTGGCGCTGGCTACCACCCTCAAGCGTCAGATACACTTCTAGTAAATATAAATAGCCCAGAAAGTGAAGGAGAACACAGTCGCCCAGATAGCCCAATTGGTAAGACATTCGAGATCTAGTCGAAAGGCGTGGGTTCGGTCCCCACTCTGGGCGCGTTTTTCTTTCTTTCTTTCTTCCTCATATTTAAAAAAAATCTTAACTTCATTACCCGAAGTAAAACATAGAGCCTACCACACCCCTATGCCTCCTTTGGCGTTGTAGACTGCCGACCTATGTTTCTGTATTTCCTCAACGAGCCCCTCATTTCCTTACTATATTATTCTGCGAAAGCCTAGCGAGGGTCTCGGTTCTGGCAGCCTTGATGCCTAGGTAGCATAAGAGGGCTTCCCGCCAGTTACCCACTAATGACAGGCTGTAGACGTTTGAGTCACGCCATGGGGATTTTAAAGAAGGTCCCCTTCTCCCCGTGTAGTCAGAGTGGCGCTGGCTACCACCCTCAAACGTCAGATACACTTCTAGTAAATATAAATACCCCAGAAAGTGAAGGAGAACACAGTCGCCCAGATAGCCGAACTGGTAAGGCATTCGAGATCTAATCGAAAGGCGTGGGTTCGGTCCCCATTCTGGGCGCGTGTTTTTCTTTCTTTCTTTCTTCCTTATATTTAAAAAAAATCTTAACTTCATTAACCGTAGTAAAACATAGAGCATAACCACACCCCTATGCCTCCTTTGGCGTTGTAGACTGCTGACCTATGTTTCGGTATTTCCTCAACGAGCCCCTCATTCCCTTACTATATTTTTTTTGCGAAAGCCTAGCGAGGGTCTCGGTTCTGGCAGCCTTGATGCCTAGGTAGCATAAGAGGGCTTCCCACCAGTACCCACTCATGACAGTCTGTAGACGTTTGAGTCACGCCCCGGGGATTGCAAAGAAGGTCCCCTTCTCCCCGTATAGTCAGAGTGGCGCTGGCTACCACCCTCAAGCGTCAGATACACTTCTAGTAAATATAAATAGCCCAGAAAGTGAAGCAGAACACAGTCGCCCAGATAGCCGAATTCGTAAGGCATTCGAGATCTAATCGAAAGCCGTGGGTTCGGGACCCCACTCTGGGCGCGTGTTTTTCTTTCTTTCTGTCTTCCTTAGATTTAAAAAAATCTTAACTTCATTATTCGTAGTAAAACATAGAGCCTAACCACACCCCTATGCCTCCTTTGGCGTTGTAGACTGCCGAACTATGTTTCTGTATTTCCTCAACGAGCCCCTCATTTCCTTACTATATTATTTTGGGAAAGCCTAGCGAGGGTCTCGGTTCTGGCAACCTTGATGCCTAGGTAGCATAAGAGGGCTTCCCGCCAGTTACCCACTCATGACAGGCTGTAGACGTTTGAGTCACGCCCCGGAGAATGAAAAGAAGGTCTCCTCCCCGTGTAGTCAGAGTGGCGCTGGCTACCACCCTCAAGCGTCAGATACACTTCTAGTAGATATAAATAGCCCAGAAAGTGAAGCAGAACACAGTCACCCAGATAGCCGAATTCGTAAGGCATTCGAGATCTAATCGAAAGCCGTGGGTTCGGGACCCCACTCTGGGCGGGTGTTTTTCTTTCTTTCTGTCTTCCTTAGATTTAAAAAAATCTTAACGTCATTATTCGTAGTAAAACATAGAGCCTAACCACACCCCTATGCCTCCTTTGGCGTTGTAGACTGCCGAACTATGTTTCTGTATTTCCTCAACGAGCCCCTCATTTCCTTACTATATTATTTTGGGAAAGCCTAGCGAGGGTCTCGGTTCTGGCAACCTTGATGCCTAGGTAGCATAAGAGGGCTTCCCGCCAGTTACCCACTCATGACAGGCTGTAGACGTTTGAGTCACGCCCCGGGGATTGCAAAGAAGGTCCCCTTCTCCCCGTGTAGTCAGAGTGGCGCTGGCTACCACCCTCAAGCGTCAGAAACACATCTAGTAAATATAAATAGCCAGGAAAGTGAGGGAGAACACAGTCGCCCAGATAACCGAATTGTAAGGCATTCGAGATCTAATCGAAAGGCGTGGGTTCGGTCCCCACTCTGGGCGCGTGTTTTTCTTTTTTTGTTCCTTATATTAAAAAAAAATCTTAACTTCATTAACCGTAGTAAAACATAGAGCATAACCACACCCCTATGCCTCCTTTGGCGTTGTAGACTGCCGACCTATGTTTCGGTATTTCCTCAACGAGCCCCTCATTTCCTTACCATATTATTTTGCGAAAGCCTAGCGAGGGTCTCGGTTCTGGCAGCCTTGATGCTGGGTAGCATAAGAGGGCTTCCCGCCAGTTACCCACTCATGACAGGCTGTAGACGTTTGAGTCACGCCATGGGGATTTTAAAGAAGGTCCCCTTCTCCCCGTGTAGTCAGAGTGGCGCTGGCTACCACCCTCAAGCGTCAGATACACTTCTAGTAAATATAAATAGCCCAGAAAGTGAAGGAGAACACAGTCGCCCAGATAGCCGATTTGGTAAGGCATTCGAGATCTAATCGAAAGGCGTGGGTTCGGTCCCCATTCTGGGCGCGTGTTTTTCTTTCTTTCGTTCTACCGTATATTTAAAAAAAATCTTAACTTCATTAACCGTAGTAAAACATAGAGCCCAACCACACCCCTATGCCTCCTTTGGCATTGTAGACTGCCGACCTATGTTTCTGTATTTCCTCAACGACCCCTCATTTCCTTACTATATTATTCTGCGAAAGCCTAGCGAGGGTCTCGGTTCTGGCAGCCTTGATTCCTAGGTAGCATAAGAGGGCTTCCCGCCAGTTACCCACTCATGATAGGCTGTAGACGTTTGAGTCACGCCCCGGGGATTGCAAAGAAGGTCCCCTTCTCCCCGTGTAGTCAGAGTGGCGCTGGCTACCACCCTCAAGCGTCAGATACACTTCTAGTAAATATAAAAAGCCCAGATAGTGAAGGAGAACACAGTTGCCCAGATAGCCGAATTTGTAAGGCATTCGAGATCTAATCGAAAGGCGTGGGTTCGGTGCCCACTCTAGGCGCGTGTTTTTCTTTTTTTCTTCCTTATATTTAAAAAAATCTTAACTTCATTATCCGTAGTAAAACATAGAGCCCAACCAAACCCCTATGCCTCCTTTGGCGTTGTAGACTGCCGACCTATGTTTCTGTATTTCCTCAACGAGCCCCTCATTTCCTTACTATATTATTCCGCGAAAGCCTAGCGAGGGTCTCGGTTGTGGCAGCCTTGATGCCTAGGTAGCATAAGAGGGCTTCCCGCCAGTTACCCACTAATGACAGGCTGTAGACGTTTGAGTCACTCCCCGTGGATTGAAAAGAAGGTCTCCTTCTCCCCGTGTAGTCAGAGTGGCGCTGGCTACCACCCTCAAGCGTCAGATACACTTCTAGTAAACATAAATAGCCCAGAAAGTGAAGCAGAACACAGTCGCCCAGATAGCCGAATTGGTAAGGCATTCGAGATCTAATCGAAAGGCGTGGGTTCGGCCCCCACTCTCGGCGCATGTTTTTCTTTCTTTCTTTCTTCGTTATATTTAAAAAAAATCTTAACTTCATTAACCGTAGTAAAACATAGAGCATAACCACACCCCTATGCCTCCTTTGGCGTTGTAGAGTGCTGACCTATGTTTCGGTATTTCCTCAACGAGCCCCTCATTCCCTTACTATATTTTTTTGCGAAAGCCTAGCGAGGGTCTCGGTTCTGGCAGCCTTGATGCCTAGGTAGCATAAGAGGGCTTCCCACCAGTACCCACTCATGACAGTCTGTAGACGTTTGAGTCACGCCCCGGGGATTGCAAAGAAGGTCCCCTTCTCCCCGTATAGTCAGAGTGGCGCTGGCTACCACCCTCAAGCGTCAGATACACTTCTAGTAAATATAAATAGCCCAGAGAGTGAAGGAGAACACAGTCGCCCAGATAGCCGAATTGGTAATGCATTCGAGATCTAATCAAAAGGCGTGGGTTCGGTCCCCACCCTGGGTGCATGTTTTTCTTTCTTTCTGTATTCCTTATATTTAAAAAAATCTTAACTTCATTAATCGTAGTAAAACATAGAGCCTAACCACACCCCTATGCCTCCTTTGGCGTTGTAGACTGCCGACCTATGTTTCTGTATTTCCTCAACGAGCCCCTCATTTCCTTACAATATTATTCTGCGAAAGCCTAGCGAGGGTCTCGGTTCTGGCAGCCTTTATGCCTAGGTAGCATGAGAGGGCTTCCCGCCAGTTACCCACTAATGACAGGCTGTAGACGTTTGAGTCACTCCCCGGGGATTGAAAAGAAGGTCTCCTTCTCCCCGTGTAGTCAGAGTGGCGCTGGCTACCACCCTCAAGCGTCAGATACCCTTCTAGTAAACATAAATAGCCCAGAAAGTGAAGCAGAACACAGTCGCCCAGATAGCCGAATTGGTAAGGCATTCGAGATCTAATCGAAAGGCGTGGGTTCGGCCCCCACTCTCGGCGCATGTTTTTCTTTCTTTCTTTCTTCGTTATATTAAAAAAAAATCTTAACTTCATTAACCGTAGTAAAACATAGAGCATAACCACACCCCTATGCCTCCTTTGGCGTTGTAGACTGCTGACCTATGTTTCGGTATTTCCTCAACGAGCCCCTCATTCCCTTACTATATTTTTTTGCGAAAGCCTAGCGAGGGTCTCGGTTCTGGCAGCCTTGATGCCTAGGTAGCATAAGAGGGCTTCCCACCAGTACCCACTCATGACAGTCTGTAGACGTTTGAGTCACGCCCCGGGGATTGCAAAGAAGGTCCCCTTCTCCCCGTATAGTCAGAGTGGCGCTGGCTACCACCCTCAAGCGTCAGATACACTTCTAGTAAATATAAATAGCCCAGAGAGTGAAGGAGAACACAGTCGCCCAGATAGCCGAATTGGTAAGGCATTCGACATCTAATTGAAAGGCGTGGGTTCGGTCCCCACACTGGGCGCGTGTTTTTCTTTCTTTCTTTCTTCCTTATATTTAAAAAAAATCTTTACATCATTACCGTAGTAAAACATAGAGCCTAACCACACCCCTATGCCTCCTTTGGCGTTGTAGACTGCCGACCTATGTTTCTGTATTTCCTCAACGAGCCCCTCATTTCCTTACTATATTATTCTGAGAAAGCCTAGCGAGGGTCTCGGTTCAGGCAGCCTTGATGCCTAGGTAGCATAAGAGGGCTTCCCGCCAGTTACCCACTCATGACAGGCTGTAGACGTTTGAGTCACGCCCCGGGGAATGAAAAGAAGGTCTCCTTCTCCCCGTGTAGTCAGAGTGGCGCTGGCTACCACCCTCAAGCGTCAGATACACTTCTAGTAAATATAAATAGCCCAGAAAGTGAAGCAGAACACAGTCGCCCAGATAGCCGAATTCGTAAGGCATTCGAGATCTAATCGAAAGCCGTGGGTTCGGGACCCCACTCTGGGCGCGTGTTTTTCTTTCTTTCTGTCTTCCTTAGATTTAAAAAAATCTTAACTTCATTATTCGTAGTAAAACATAGATCCTAACCACACCCCTATGCCTCCTTTGGCGTTGTAGACTGCCGAACTATGTTTCTGTATTTCCTCAACGAGCCCCTCATTTCCTTACTATATTATTTTGGGAAAGCCTAGCGAGGGTCTCGGTTCTGGCAACCTTGATGCCTAGCTAGCATAAGAGGGCTTCCCGCCAGTTACCCACTCATGACAGGCTGTAGACGTTTGAGTCACGCCCCGGGGAATGAAAAGAAGGTCTCCTCCCCGTGTAGTCAGAGTGGCGCTGGCTACCACCCTCAAGCGTCAAATACACTTCTAGTAAATATAAATAGCCCAGAAAGTGAAGCAGAACACAGTCGCCCAGATAGCCCATTTGGTAAGGCATTCGAGATCTAATCGAAAGGCGTGGGTTCGGTCCCCATTCTGGGCGCGTGTTTTTCTTTCTTTCGTTCTACCGTATATTTAAAAAAAATCTTAACTTCATTAACCGTAGTAAAACATAGAGCCCAACCACACCCCTATGCCTCCTTTGGCATTGTAGACTGCCGACCTATGTTTCTGTATTTCCTCAACGACCCCTCATTTCCTTACTATATTATTCTGCGAAAGCCTAGCGAGGGTATCGGTTCTGGCAGCCTTGATTCCTAGGTAGCATAAGAGGGCTTCCCGCCAGTTACCCACTCATGATAGGCTGTAGACGTTTGAGTCACGCCCCGGGGATTGCAAAGAAGGTCCCCTTCTCCCCGTGTAGTCAGAGTGGCGCTGGCTACCACCCTCAAGCGTCAGATACACTTCTAGTAAATATAAAAAGCCCAGATAGTGAAGGAGAACACAGTTGCCCAGATAGCCGAATTTGTAAGGCATTCGAGATCTAATCGAAAGGCGTGGGTTCGGTGCCCACTCTAGGCGCGTGTTTTTCTTTTTTTCTTCCTTATATTTAAAAAAATCTTAACTTCATTATCCGTAGTAAAACATAGAGCCCAACCAAACCCCTATGCCTCCTTTGGCGTTGTAGACTGCCGACCTATGTTTCTGTATTTCCTCAACGAGCCCCTCATTTCCTTACTATATTATTCCGCGAAAGCCTAGCGAGGTTCTCGGTTGTGGCAGCCTTGATGCCTAGGTAGCATAAGAGGGCTTCCCGCCAGTTACCCACTCATGACAGGCTGTAGACATTTGAGTCACGCTTTGGGGATTGAAAAGAAGGTCCCCTTCTCCCTGTGTAGTAGTCAGTGGCGCTGGCTACAACCCTCAAGCGTCAGATACACTTCTAGTAAATATAAATAGCCCAGAAAGTGAAGGAGAACACAGTCGCCCAGATAGCCCAATTGGTAATACATTCGAGATCTAGTCGAAAGGCGTGGGTTCGGTCCCCACTCTGGGCGCGTTTTTCTTTCTTTCTTTCTTCCTCATATTTAAAAAAAAACTTAACTTCATTACCCGAAGTAAAACATAGAGCCTACCACACCCCTATGCCTCCTTTGGCGTTGTAGAGTGCTGACCTATGTTTCGGGATTTCCTCAACGAGCCCCTCATTCCCTTACTATATTTTTTTGCGAAAGCCTAGCGAGGGTCTCGGTTCTGGCAGCCTTGATGCCTAGGTAGCATAAGAGGGCTTCCCACCAGTACCCACTCATGACAGTCTGTAGACGTTTGAGTCACGCCCCGGGGATTGCAAAGAAGGTCCCCTTCTCCCCGTATAGTCAGAGTGGCGCTGGCTACCACCCTCAAGCGTCAGATACACTTCTAGTAAATATAAATAGCCCAGATAGTGAAGGAGAACACAGTCGCCCAGATAGCCGAATTGGTAATGCATTCGAGATCTAATCAAAAGGCGTGGGTTCGGTCCCCACCCTGGGTGCATGTTTTTCTTTCTTTCTGTATTCCTTATATTTAAAAAAATCTTAACTTCATTAATCGTAGTAAAACATAGAGCCTAACCACACCCCTATGCCTCCTTTGGCGTTGTAGACTGCCGACCTATGTTTCTGTATTTCCTCAACGAGCCCCTCATTTCCTTACAATATTATTCTGCGAAAGCCTAGCGAGGGTCTCGGTTCTGGCAGCCTTTATGCCTAGGTAGCATGAGAGGGCTTCCCGCCAGTTACCCACTAATGACAGGCTGTAGACGTTTGAGTCACTCCCCAGGGATTGAAAAGAAGGTCTCCTTCTCCCCGTGTAGTCAGAGTGGCGCTGGCTACCACCCTCAAGCGTCAGATACCCTTCTAGTAAACATAAATAGCCCAGAAAGTGAAGCAGAACACAGTCGCCCAGATAGCCGAATTGGTAAGGCATTCGAGATCTAATCGAAAGGCGTGGGTTCGGCCCCCACTCTCGGCGCATGTTTTTCTTTCTTTCTTTCTTCGTTATATTAAAAAAAAATCTTAACTTCATTAACCGTAGTAAAACATAGAGCATAACCACACCCCTATGCCTCCTTTGGCGTTGTAGACTGCTGACCTATGTTTCGGTATTTCCTCAACGAGCCCCTCATTCCCTTACTATATTTTTTTGCGAAAGCCTAGCGAGGGTCTCGGTTCTGGCAGCCTTGATGCCTAGGTAGCATAAGAGGGCTTCCCACCAGTACCCACTCATGACAGTCTGTAGACGTTTGAGTCACGCCCCGGGGATTGCAAAGAAGGTCCCCTTCTCCCCGTATAGTCAGAGTGGCGCTGGCTACCACCCTCAAGCGTCAGATACACTTCTAGTAAATATAAATAGCCCAGAGAGTGAAGGAGAACACAGTCGCCCAGATAGCCGAATTGGTAAGGCATTCGACATCTAATTGAAAGGCGTGGGTTCGGTCCCCACACTGGGCGCGTGTTTTCTTTCTTTCTTTCTTCCTTATATTTAAAAAAAATCTTTACATCATTACCGTAGTAAAACATAGAGCCTAACCACACCCCTATGCCTCCTTTGGCGTTGTAGACTGCCGACCTATGTTTCTGTATTTCCTCAACGAGCCCCTCATTTCCTTACTATATTATTCTGAGAAAGCCTAGCGAGGGTCTCGGTTCAGGCAGCCTTGATGCCTAGGTAGCATAAGAGGGCTTCCCGCCAGTTACCCACTCATGACAGGCTGTAGACGTTTGAGTCACGCCCCGGGGAATGAAAAGAAGGTCTCCTTCTCCCCGTGTAGTCAGAGTGGCGCGGGCTACCACCCTCAAGCGTCAGATACACTTCTAGTAAATATAAATAGCCCAGAAAGTGAAGCAGAACACAGTCGCCCAGATAGCCGAATTCGTAAGGCATTCGAGATCTAATCGAAAGCCGTGGGTTCGGGACCCCACTCTGGGCGCGTGTTTTTCTTTCTTTCTGTCTTCCTTAGATTTAAAAAAATCTTAACTTCATTATTCGTAGTAAAACATAGATCCTAACCACACCCCTATGCCTCCTTTGGCGTTGTAGACTGCCGAACTATGTTTCTGTATTTCCTCAACGAGCCCCTCATTTCCTTACTATATTATTTTGGGAAAGCCTAGCGAGGGTCTCGGTTCTGGCAACCTTGATGCCTAGGTAGCATAAGAGGGCTTCCCGCCAGTTACCCACTCATGACAGGCTGTAGACGTTTGAGTCACGCCCCGGGGAATGAAAAGAAGGTCTCCTCCCTGTGTAGTCAGAGTGGCGCTGGCTACCACCCTCAAGCGTCAGATACACTTCTAGTAAATATAAATAGCCCAGAAAGTGAAGCAGAACACAGTCGCCCAGATAGCCGAATTCGTAAGGCATTCGAGATCTTATCGAAAGCCGTGGGTTCGGGACCCCACTCTGGGCGCGTGTTTTTCTTTCTTTCTGTCTTACTTAGATTTAAAAAAATCTTAACTTCATTATTCGTAGTAAAACATAGAGCCTAACCACACCCCTATGCCTCCTTTGGCGTTGTAGACTGCCGAACTATGTTTCTGTATTTCCTCAACGAGCCCCTCATTTCCTTACTATATTATTTTGCGAAAGCCTAGCGAGGGTCTCGGTTCTGGCAGCCTTGATGCTGGGTAGCATAAGAGGGCTTCCCGCCAGTTACCCACTCATGACAGGCTGTAGACGTTTGAGTCACGCCATGGGGATTTTAAAGAAGGTCCCCTTCTCCCCGTGTAGTCAGAGTGGCGCTGGCTACCACCCTCAAGCGTCAGATACACTTCTAGTAAATATAAATAGCCCAGAAAGTGAAGGAGAACACAGTCGCCCAGATAGCCGATTTGGTAAGGCATTCGAGATCTAATCGAAAGGCGTGGGTTCGGTCCCCATTCTGGGTGCGTGTTTTTCTTTCTTTCGTTCTACCGTATATTTAAAAAAAATCTTAACTTCATTAACCGTAGTAAAACATAGAGCCCAACCACACCCCTATGCCTCCTTTGGCATTGTAGACTGCCGACCTATGTTTCTGTATTTCCTCAACGACCCCTCATTTCCTTACTATATTATTCTGCGAAAGCCTAGCGAGGGTCTCGGTTCTGGCAGCCTTGATTCCTAGGTAGCATAAGAGGGCTTCCCGCCAGTTACCCACTCATGATAGGCTGTAGACGTTTGAGTCACGCCCCGGGGATTGCAAAGAAGGTCCCCTTCTCCCCGTGTAGTCAGAGTGGCGCTGGCTACCACCCTCAAGCGTCAGATACACTTCTAGTAAATATAAAAAGCCCAGATAGTGAAGGAGAACACAGTTGCCCAGATAGCCGAATTTGTAAGGCATTCGAGATCTAATCGAAAGGCGTGGGTTCGGTGCCCACTCTAGGCGCGTGTTTTTCTTTTTTTCTTCCTTATATTTAAAAAAATCTTAACTTCATTATCCGTAGTAAAACATAGAGCCCAACCAAACCCCTATGCCTCCTTTGGCGTTGTAGACTGCCGACCTATGTTTCTGTATTTCCTCAACGAGCCCCTCATTTCCTTACTATATTATTCCGCGAAAGCCTAGCGAGGGTCTCGGTTGTGGCAGCCTTGATGCCTAGGTAGCATAAGAGGGCTTCCCGCCAGTTACCCACTCATGACAGGCTGTAGACATTTGAGTCACGCTTTGGGGATTGAAAAGAAGGTCCCCTTCTCCCTGTGTAGTAGTCAGTGGCGCTGGCTACCACCCTCAAGCGTCAGATACACTTCTAGTAAATATAAATAGCCCAGAAAGTGAAGGAGAACACAGTCGCCCAGATAGCCCAATTGGTAATACATTCGAGATCTAGTCGAAAGGCGTGGGTTCGGTCCCCACTCTGGGCGCGTTTTTCTTTCTTTCTCTCTTCCTCATATTTAAAAAAAAACTTAACTTCATTACCCGAAGTAAAACATAGAGCCTACCACACCCCTATGCCTCCTTTGGCGTTGTAGACTGCCGACCTATGTTTCTGTATTTCCTCAACGAGCCCCTCATTTCCTTACTATATTATTCTGCGAAAGCCTAGCGAGGGTCTCGGTTCTGGCAGCCTTGATGCCTAGGTAGCATAAGAGGGCTTCCCGCCAGTTACTCACTCATTACAGGCTGTGGACGTTTGAGTCGCGTACCGGGGATTAACCGTGTTAATCCCGGGGATTAACCGGGGATTAACCGGGGATTAACCGGGGATTAACCCCGGGGATTAACCGTGATTAACCGCCCGGGGATTAACCGGGGATTAACCCGGGGATTAACCTTCTCCCCGTGTAGTCAGAGTAGCGCTGGCTACCACCCTCAAGCGTCAGATACACTTCTAGTAAATATAAATAGCCCAGAAAGTGAAGGAGAACACAGTCGCCCAGATAGCCGAATTGGTAAAGCATTCGAGATCTAATCGAAACGCGTGTGTTCGGTCCCCACTCTGGGCGCGTGTTTTTCTCTCTTTCTTTCTTGGTTATATTTAAAAAAATCTTAACTTCATTACCCGTAGTAAAACATAGAGCATAACCACACCCCTATGCCTCATTTGGCGTTGTAAACTGCCGAGCTATCTTTCTGTATTTCGTCAACGAGCCCCTCAATTCCTTACTATATTATTTTGCGAAAGCGTAGCGAGGGTCTCGGTTCTGGCAGCCTTGATGCCTAGCTAGCATAGGAGGGCTTCCCGCCAGTTACCCACTCATGACAGGCTGTAGACGTTTGAGTCGAGCCCCGGGGATTGCAAAGAAGGTCCCCTTCTCCCCGTGTAGTCAGAGTGGCGCTGGCTACCACTCTCAAGCGTCAGATACACTTGTAGTAAATTTAAATAGCCCAGAAAGTGAAGGAGAACACAGTCGCCCAGATAGCCCAATTGGTAAGGCATACGAGATCTAGTCGAAAGGCGTGGGTTCGGTGCCCACTCTGGGCGCGTGTTTTTCTTTCTTTCTTTCTTCCTTATATTAAAAAAAAACATCTTAACTTGATTAACCGTAGTAAAACATAAAGCCTAACCACACCCCTATGCCTCCTTAGGCGTTGTAGACTGCCGACCTATGTTTCTGTATTTCCTCAACGAGCCCCTCATTTCCTTACTATATTATTCTGCGAACGCCTAGTGAGGGTCTCGGTTCTGGCAGCCTTGATGCCTAGGTGGCATAAGAGAGCTTCCCGCCAGTTACCCACTCATGACAGGCTGTAGACGTTTGAGTCACGCCCTGGGGATTGAAAAGAAGGTCCCCTTCTCCCCGTGTAGTCAGAGTGGCGCTGGCTACCACCCTCAAGCGTCAGATACACTTCTAGTAAATATAAATAGCCCAGAAAGTGAAGTAGAACACAGTCGCCCAGATAGCCGAATTGGTAAGGCATTCGAGATCTAATCGAAAGGCGTGGGTTCGGTCCCAACTCTGGGCGCGTTTTTCTTTTTTTCATCCTTATATTTAAAAAAATCTTAACTTCATTATCCCTAGTAAAACATAGAGCCCAACCAAACCCCTATGCCTCCTTTGGCGTTGTAGACTGCCGACCTATGTTTCCGTATTTCCTCAACGAGCCCCTCATTTCCTTACTATATTATTCTGCGAAAGCCTAGCGAGGGTCTCGGTCCTGGCAGCCTTGATGCCTAGGTAGCATAAGAGGGCTTCCCGCCAGTTACCCACTCATGACAGGCTGTAGACTTTTGAGTCACGCCCCGGGGATTGAAAAGAAGGTCCCCTTCTCCCTGTGTAGTAGTCAGTGGCGCTGGCTACCACCCTCAAGCGTCAGATGCACTTCTAGTAAATATAAATAGCCCAGAACGTGAAGAACACAGTCGCCCAGATAGCCCAATTGGTAAGGCATTCGAGACCTAGTCGAAAGGCATGGGTTCGGTCCCCACTCTGGGCGCGTGTTTTTCTTTCTTTCTTTCTTCCTTATATTAAAAAAAACATCTTAACTTCATTAACCGTAGTAAATCATAGAGCCTAACCACACCCCTATGCCTCCTTTGGCATTGTAGACTGCCGACCTATGTTTCTGTATTTCCTCAACGAGCCCCTCATTTCCTTACTATATTATTCTGCGAAAGCCTAGCGAGGGTCTCGGTTCAGGCAGCCTTGATGCCTAGGTAGCATAAGAGGGCTTCCCGCCAGTTACTCGCTCATGACAGGCTGTACACGTTCCAGTCACGCCCCGGGGTTGAAAAGAAGGTCCCCTTCTCCCCATGTAGTCAGAGTGGCGCTGGCTACCACCCTCAAGCGTCAGATACACTTGTAGTAAATATAAATAGCCCAGAAAGTGAAGGAGAACACATTCGCCCAGATAGCCCAATTGGTAAGACATTCGAGATCTAGTCGAAAGGCGTGGGTTCGGTCCCCACTCTGGGCGCGTTTTTCTTTCTTTCTTTCTTCCTCATATTTAAAAAAAAACTTAACTTCATTACCCGAAGTAAAACATAGAGCCTACCACACCCCTATGCCTCCTTTGGCGTTGTAGACTGCCGACCTATGTTTCTGTATTTCCTCAACGAGCCCCTCATTTCCTTACTATATTATTCTGCGAAAGCCTAGCGAGGGTCTCGGTTCTGGCAGCCTTGATGCCTAGGTAGCATAAGAGGGCTTCCCGCCAGTTACTCACTCATGACAGGCTGTGGACGTTTGAGGCGCGCCCCGGGGATTGAAAAGAAGGTACCCTTCTCCCCGTGTAGTCAGAGTAGCGCTGGCTACCACCCTCAAGCGTCAGATACACTTCTAGTAAATATAAATAGCCCAGAAAGTGAAGGAGAACACAGTCGCCCAGATAGCCGAATTGGTAAAGCATTCGAGATCTATTCGAAACGCGTGTGTTCGGTCCCCACTCTGGGCGCGTGTTTTTCTTTCTTTCTTTCTTGGTTATATTTAAAAAAATCTTAACTTCATTACCCGTAGTAAAACATAGAGCATAACCACACCCCTATGCCTCATTTGGCGTTGTAAACTGCCGAGCTATCTTTCTGTATTTCGTCAACGAGCCCCTCAATTCCTTACTATATTATTTTGCGAAAGCCTAGCGAGGGTCTCGGTTCTGGCAGCCTTGATGCCTAGCTAGCATAGGAGGGCTTCCCGCCAGTTACCCACTCATGACAGGCTGTAGACGTTTGAGTCACGCCCCGGGGATTGCAAAGAAGGTCCCCTTCTCCCCGTGTAGTCAGAGTGGCGCTGGCTACCACCCTCAAGCGTCAGATACACTTGTAGTAAATTTAAATAGCCCAGAAAGTGAAGGAGAACACAGTCGCCCAGATAGCCCAATTGGTAAGGCATACGAGATCTAGTCGAAAGGCGTGGGTTTGGTGCCCACTCTGGGCGCGTGTTTTTCTTTCTTTCTTTCTTCCTTATATTAAAAAAAAACATCTTAACTTGATTAACCGTAGTAAAACATAAAGCCTAACCACACCCCTATGCCTCCTTAGGCGTTGTAGACTGCCGACCTATGTTTCTGTATTTCATCAACGAGCCCCTCATTTCCTTACTATATTATTCTGCGAACGCCTAGTGAGGGTCTCGGTTCTGGCAGCCTTGATGCCTAGGTGGCATAAGAGAGCTTCCCGCCAGTTACCCACTCATGACAGGCTGTAGACGTTTGAGTCACGCCCTGGGGATTGAAAAGAAGGTCCCCTTCTCCCCGTGTAGTCAGACTGGCGCTGGCTACCACCCTCAAGCGTCAGATACACTTCTAGTAAATATAAATAGCCCAGAAAGTGAAGTAGAACACGCCCAGATAGCCGAATTGGTAAGGCATTCGAGATCTAATCGAAAGGGTTAAGTTCGGTCCCCACTCTGGGCGCGTGTTTTTCTTTCTTTCTTTCTTTCTTCCTTATATTTTAAAAAAAAATCTTAACTTCAGTAACCGTAGTAAAACATAGAGCCTAACCACACCCAATGCCTCTTTTGGCGTTGTAGACTGCCAACCTATGTTTCTGTATTTCGTCAACGAGCCCCTCAATTCCTTACTATATTATTTTGCGAAAGCCTAGCGAGGGTCTCGGTTCTGGCAGCCTTGATGCCTAGGCAGCATAAGAGGTCTTCCCGCCAGTTATCCACTCATGACAGGCTGTAGACGTTTGAGTCACGCCCCGGGGATTGAAAAGAAGGTCCCCTTCTCCCTGTGTAGTAGTCAGTGGCGCTGGCTACCACCCTCAAGCGTCAGATACACTTCTAGTAAATATAAATAGCCCAGAAAGTGAAGGAGAACACAGTCGCCCAGATAGCCGAATTGGTAAGGCATTCGAGATCTAATCGAAAGGCGTGGGTTCGGTCCCCACTCTGGGCGCGTGTTTTTCTTTTTTTCATCCTTATATTTAAAAAAAAAATCTTAACTTCATTATCCGTAGTAAAACATAGAGCCCAACCAAACCCCTATGCCTCCTTTGGCGTTGTAGACTGCCGACCTATGTTTCTGTATTTCCTCAACGAGCCCCTCATTTCTTTACTATATTATTCCGCGAAAGCCTAGCGAGGGTCTCGGTTGGGGCAGCCTTGATGCCTAGGTAGCATAAGAGGGCTTCCCGCCAGTTACCCACTCATGACAGGCTGTAGACATTTGAGTCACGCTTTGGGGATTGAAAAGAAGGTCCCCTTCTCCCTGTGTAGTAGTCAGTGGCGCTGGCTACCACCCTCAAGCGTCAGATACACTTCTAGTAAATATAAATACCCCAGAAAGTGAAGGAGAACACAGTCGCCCAGATAGCCGAACTGGTAAGGCATTCGAGATCTAATCGAAAGGCGTGGGTTCGGTCCCCATTCTGGGCGCGTGTTTTTCTTTCTTTCTTTCTTCCTTATATTTAAAAAAAATCTTAACTTCATTAACCGTAGTAAAACATAGAGCCCAACCACACCCCTATGCCTCCTTTGGCATTGTAGACTGCCGACCTATGTTTCTGTATTTCCTCAACGACCCCTCATTTCCTTACTATATTATTCTGCGAAAGCCTAGCGAGAATCTCGGTTCTGGCAGCCTTGATGCCTAGGTAGCATAAGAGGGCTTCCCACCAGTTACCCACTCATGACAGGCTGTAGACGTTTGAGTCACGCCCCGGGGATTGAAAAGGTCCCCTTCTCCCCGTGTAGTCAAAATGGCGCTGGCTACCACCCTCAAGCGTCAGATACACTTCTAGTAAACATAAATAGCCCAGAAAGTGAAGCAGAACACAGTCGCGCAGATAGCCGAATTGGTAAGGCATTCAAGATCTAATCGAAAGGCGTGTGTTCGGTCCCCACTCTGGGTGCGTGTTTTTCTTTCTTTCTTCGTTATATTTAAAAAAAATCTTAACTTCATTAACCGTAGTAAAACATAGAGCATAACCACACCCCATGCCTCCTTTGGCATTGTAGACTGCCAACCTATGTTTCTGTATTTCCTCAACGAGCCCCTCATTTCCTTACTATCTTATTCTGCGAAAGCCTAGCGAGGATCTCGGTTCTGGCAGCCTTGATGTCTAGGTAGCAAAAGAGGGCTTTCCGCCAGTTACCCACTCATGATAGGCTGTAGACGTTTGAGTCACGCCCCGGGGATTGCAAAGAAGGTCCCCTTCTCCCCGTGTAGTCAGAGTGGCGCTGGCTACCACCCTCAAGCGTCAGATACACTTCTAGTAAATATAAATAGCCCAGAAAGTGAAGTAGAACACAGTCGCCCAGATAGCCGAATTGGTAAGGCATTCGAGATCTAATCGAAAGGGTTAAGTTCGGTCCCCACTCTGGGCGCGTGTTTTTCTTTCTTTCTTTCTTTCTTCCTTATATTTTAAAAAAAAATCTTAACTTCAGTAACCGTAGTAAAACATACAGCCTATCCACACCCAATGCCTCCTTTGGCGTTGTAGACTGCCAACCTATGTTTCTGTATTTCGTAAACGAGCCCCTCAATTCCTTACTATATTATTTTGCGAAAGCCTAGCGAGGGTCTCGGTTCTGGCAGCCTTGATGCCTAGGCAGCATAAGAGGGCTTCCCGCCAGTTACCCACTCATGACAGGCTGTAGACGTTTGAGTCACGCCCCGGGGATTGAAAAGAAGGTCCCCTTCTCCCTGTGTAGTAGTCAGTGGATCTGGCTACCACCCTCAAGCGTCAGATACACTTCTAGTAAATATAAATAGCCCAGAAAGTGAAGGAGAACACAGTCGCCCAGATAGCCGAATTTGTTAGGCATTCGAGATCTAATCGAAAGGCGTGGGTTCGGTCCCCACTCTGGGCGCGTTTTTCTTTCTTTCTTCCTTATATTAAAAAAAAACATCTTAACTTCATTAACCGTAGTAAATCATAGAGCCTAACCACACCCCTATGCCTCCTTTGGCGTTGTAGACTGCCGACCTATGTTTCTGTATTTCCTCAACGAGCCCCTCATTTCCTTACTATATTATTCTGCGAAAGCCTAGCGAGGGTCTCGGTTCAGGCAGCCTTGATGCCTAGGTAGCATAAGAGGGCTTCCCGCCAGTTACTCGCTCATGACAGGCTGTACACGTTCCAGTCACGCCCCGGGGTTGAAAAGAAGGTCCCCTTCTCCCCATGTAGTCAGAGTGGCGCTGGCTACCACCCTCAAGCGTCAGATACACTTGTAGTAAATATAAATAGCTCAGAAAGTAAAGGAGAAGACAGTCGCCCAGACTGCCCAATATGTAAGGCATTCGAGTTGTAACCGAAAGGCGTGGGTTCAGTCCCCATTCTGGACGCGTCTTTTTCTTTCTTTCTTTCTTCCGTATATTTAAAAAAAATGTTAACTTCATTACCCCTAGTAAAAAAAGGGAGCCTAACCACACCCCTATGCCTCCTTTGGCGCTGTACACTGCCGACCTATATTTGTGTGTGTGTGTGTAAATATTTATATATATATATATATATATATATATATATATATATATATATATATATATATATATATATATAGACTGAAAAGTTAAAAACTCACACAAAGCGCGAAAAAAACAAGGTTAGTAGAGAGAGAGACAAACGAGAAAGACGTAGAAAATAAAAATAAGTTTACTGACGTTTCAGGGAGAGGACTCCCTGAAATGTCAGTAAACTTAGGACTCCCTGAAACGTCAGTAAACTTATTTTTATTTTCTACGTCTTTCTCGTTTGTCTCTGCCTCTACTAACCTTATATATATATATATATATATACATTTTCTTTTTTTCTTCCTTATATTAAAAAAAATCTTAACTTCATTAACCGTAGTAAAAGACAGAGCCCAACCACACCCCTATGCCTCCTTTGCCGTTGTAGACTGCCGATCTATGTTTCTGTATTTCCTCTACGAGCCCCTCATTTCCTTACTATATTATTCTGCGAAAGCCTAGCGAGGGTCTCGGTTCTGGCAGCCTTGATGCCTAGGTAGCATAAGAGGGCTTCCCGCCAGTTACCCACTAATGACAGGCTGTATACGTTTGAGTCACGCCATGGGGATTTTAAAGAAGGTCCCCTTCTCCCCGTGTAGTCAGAGTGGCGCTGGCTACCACCCTCAAACGTCAGATACACTTCTAGTAAATATAAATACCCCAGAAAGTGAAGGAGAACACAGTCGCCCAGACAGCCGAACTGGTAAGGCATTCGAGATCTAATCGAAAGGCGTGGGTTCGGTCCCCATTCTGGGCGCGTGTTTTTCTTTCTTTCTTTCTTCCGTATATTTAAAAAAAATCTTAACTTCATTAACCGTAGTAAAACATAGAGCCCAACCACACCTCTATGCCTCCTTTGGCATTGTAGACTGCCGACCTATGTTTCTGTATTTCCTCAACGACCCCTCATTTCCTTACTATATTATTCTGCGAAAGCCTAGCGAGGGTCTCGGTTCTGGCAGCCTTGATGCCTAGGTAGCATAAGAGGGCTTCCCACCAGTTACCCACTCATGACAGGCTGTAGACGTTTGAGTCACGCCCCGGGGATTGAAAAGGTCCCCTTCTCCCCGTGTAGTCAAAATGGCGCTGGCTACCACCCTCAAGCGTCAGATACACTTCTAGTAAACATAAATAGCCCAGAAAGTGAAGCAGAACACAGTCGCCCAGATCGCCGAATTGGTAAGGCATTCGAGATCTAATCGAAAGGCGTGTGTTCGGTCCCCACTCTGGGTGCGTGTTTTTCTTTCTTTCTTCGTTATATTTAAAAAAATCTTAACTTCATTAACCGTAGTAAAACATATAGCATAACCACACCCCATGCCTCCATTGGCATTGTAGACTGCCAACCTATGTTTCTGTATTTCCTCAACGAGCCCCTCATTTCCTTACTATATTATTCTGCGAAAGCCTAGCGAGGGTCTCGGTTCTGGCAGCCTTGATGCCTAGGCAGCATAAGAGGGCTTCCCGCCAGTTACCCACTCATGACAGGCTGTAGACGTTTGAGTCACGCCCCGGGGATTGCAAAGAAGGTCCCCTTCTCCCCGTGTAGTCAGAGTGGCGCTGGCTACCACCCTCAAGCGTCAGATACACTTCTAGTAAATATAAATAGCCCAGAAAGTGAAGGAGAACACAGTCGCCCAGATAGCCGAATTGGTAAGGCATTCGAGATCTAATCGAAAGGCGTGGGTTCGGTCCCCACTCTGGGCGCGTGTTTTTCTTTTTTTCATCCTTATATTTAAAAAAAAATCTTAACTTCATTATCCGTAGTAAAACATAGAGCCCAACCAAACCCCTATGCCTCCTTTGGCGTTGTAGACTGCCGACCTATGTTTCTGTATTTCCTCAACGAGCCCCTCATTTCCTTACTATATTATTCTGCGAAAGCCTAGCGAGGGTCTCGGTTCTGGCAGCCTTGATGCCTAGGTAGCATAAGAGGGCTTCCCGCCAGTTACCCACTCATGACAGGCTGTAGACGTTTGAGTCACGCCCCGGGGATTGAAAAGAAGGTCCTCTCCTCCCTGTGTAGTAGTCAGTGGCGCTGGATACCACCCTCAAGCGTCAGATACACTTCTAGTAAATATAAATAGCCCAGAAAGTGAAGCAGAACACAGTCGCCCAGATAGCCCAATTGGTAAGGCATTCGAGATCTAGTCGAAAGGCATGGGTTCGGTCCCCACTCTGGGCGCGTGTTTTTCTTTCTTTCTTTCTTCCTTATATTAAAAAAAACATCTTAACTTCATTAACCGTAGTAAAACATAGAGCCTAACCACACGCCTATGCCTCCTTTGGCGTTGTAGACGGCCGACCTATGTTTCTGTATTTCCTCAACGAGCCCCTCATTTCCTTACTATATTATTCTGCGAAAGCCTAGCGAGGGTCTCGGTTCTGGCAGCCTTGATGCCTAGGTAGCATAAGAGGGCTTCCCGCCAGTTACTCGCTCATGACAGGCTGTACACGTTCCAGTCACGCCCCGGGGTTGAAAAGAAGGTCCCCTTCTCCCCATGTAGTCAGAGTGGCGCTGGCTACCACCCTCAAGCGTCAGATACACTTGTAGTAAATATAAATAGCTCAGAAAGTAAAGGAGAAGACAGTCGCCCAGACTGCCCAATTTGTAAGGCATTCGAGTTGTAACCGAAAGGCGTGGGTTCGGTCCCCATTCTGGACGCGTCTTTTTCTTTCTTTCTTCCGTATATTTAAAAAAAATGTTAACTTCATTACTCCTAGTAAAAAAAGGGAGCCTAACCACACCCCTATGCCTCCTTTGGCGCTGAACACTGCCGACCTATCTTTGTGTGTGTGTGTAAATATATATATATATATATATATATATATATATATATATATATATATATATATATATATATATATATATAAATATATATATATATATATATATATATATATGTATATATATATATATATATATATATATATATAAGGTT
This sequence comes from Haemaphysalis longicornis, assembly GCF_048455015.1. Lineage (NCBI taxonomy): Eukaryota > Metazoa > Arthropoda > Arachnida > Ixodida > Ixodidae > Haemaphysalis > Haemaphysalis longicornis. Next base: position 1,315,373 of record NW_027526257.1, on the reverse strand, counting down.
AGTAGAGACAGAGACAAACGAGAAAGACTTAGAAAATAAAAATAAGTTTACTGACGTTTCAGGGAGAGGACTCCCTTTCTTCAGAGTGAAGAAAGGGAGGAAGAAAGGGAGTCCTCTCCCTGAAACGTCAGTAAACTTATTTTTATTTTCTAAGTCTTTCTCGTTTGTCTCTGTCTCTACTAACCTTATTTTTTTCGCGCTCTGTGTGAGTTTTTATCTTTTCAGTCTATATATATATATATATATATATTTATATATATACATATATATATATATATATATATATAGACTGAAAAGATAAAAACTCACACAGAGCGCGAAAAAAACAAGGTTAGTAGAGGAGAGAGAGACAAACGAGAAGGACGTAGAAAATAAAAATAGGTTTACTGACGTTTCAGGGAGAGGACTCCCTGAAACGTCAGTAAATTATTTTTATTTTCTACGTCTTTCTCGTTTGTCTCTGCCTCTACTAACCTTATATATATATATATATATATATATATATATACATATATATATATATATATACACATATATATTTGTATATATATATATGTATATATACTGTAAGGAGACGGAAGACCCTGCACAAGTCGGCTCCAGTACCAGCGGACTAGGTGTAATGGGACCGTCGGTAAATTAACGGAATCAGCCACTCATGACGATTATTATGTACAGATGATGATGATAATGGGTATGCACAGATGAGGGATTGGTCCTAATGAATGACGGCGATTGGGCACGGCATGTAAGTGTCCCAGAGTGCAATAATTGTCCAGTAATATTGACTGCGCTTACACACGCTCACAATATCCCCCCCTCGGCTGGAAGCGGCCTCCTGGTCGCCGAGATTCACGATGTACGCTGGTTCTGATGTTTCATGCGGGAGACGTGCACTTTTTTAGTTCCTCGCTGTCTGCGATCAGTAGAGGCAGCTGCTGGAGACACGAAATAGTTTACAGGAGATGTCTGCTCAACTACGATGTAGGGAGCAATGTACCTTGCAAAAACTTCTCGCATAGACCGGGGGATCGTAGTGGCGTCCACAGTAATACTTCGTCCCCAGGACGGAAGTGAACAGAGTGGTGAGTGGAATCGTACTGGCTTTTGCGTTCTTGCTGTGTGAGTTCAGTGTGAAGACGGGTCAGGTGACGACAGTGGCTAAGCCGAGAGACGAATACGTCAGAAAACGGGGCAGCAAAGGAGTCCGGGGCAGAAAAGAAAGCCGTGTCAATGATGAAAGAGGGGGAGTGTCAAAAAACCAGGAAGAAAGGTGAGTAGCCAGTGGTGCGCTGTATAGCCGAATTCTAGGCGAATGTAACAAAAGGAAGAATTCGATCCGAGTTAGTGTGGTCTGGCTTAATATACATGGATAGAATGTCGGAAAGGGTACGATGAAATCGTTCGGTGATGCCGTTGGTTGGAGGATGGTAGGTAGTATAAGTTTTATGCACAGTATTAGCTGCTTGAAGCACTTCAGCCAGAATTTGAGAAAGGAATGCCTTGCCTCGGTCGCTGAAAAGCACGCGAGGTGCACCGTGGCGCAAGATGATGCTCTGAAGTACGAAATCTGCAATTTCTTGAGCGCATCCAGATCGCAGAGGTGATGTTTTCGCGTACCTGGTCAAATGGTCGACCGCCGTTGCAATCCAGCGGTAGCCGGTGGGTGTGCGTGGCAGTGGTCCATACAGATCAATGCCCACCGTAACAAAAGGAGACGGGGGACAGGGAACGGGTTGTAACGGACCAGCTGGGGAAGACGTACTGCGTTTCCTGTGTTGGCATTTGGCACATGATGAAATGTATTTTGCCACGGTTGTTGACATTGCAGGCCAGAAAAAACGATTACGGATTCGGTCGTACGTTTTCTCAAAACCAAAGTGTCCAGCGGTCGCGTCATCGTGAAATACCTCTAAAATGACTGGCCTGACCATCCGAGAGAAAACAGTGACCCATCGACTGCCTGCAGTGTGATGGCTGTAACGGCAGAGAACTCCACTAACGAGCTGAAAGTTCTTGAGCTGCCGATGTAAGCGGCTGGTGGGGACTTATAAGTAACAGTGAAACTGTACTGCTGCAGACGAAGAACCCAACGGCCAAGGCGTCCGGAAAGGCTCTTGAGTGTCGACAGCCAGCACAACGCTTTATGATCGGTAACGACAGTGAAATGCCTGCCGTATAGTAAGGGCGAAACTTTTGGATTGCCCAAACAACGGCGAGGCACTGCTTTTCCGGTATGCTGTAGTTTTTTTTCTGGAGCCGTAAGCAAACGAATGGCATATGCAACCACTTGCTCCTTTTGTTGGGCATCAAGTTGCAGCAAGACGGCACCTGTGCCTTGCCCACTGGCGTCCGTGTGTACGATCGTGGGAGCGCTGTCGTTAAAATGGCAAAGGACGGGGCTCGACGTGAGCGCGTCTTTGAGGGCCTGAAAAGCCCGTTCGCAATCTTCTGTCCAAACGAAAGAGATGCCAGGGCGTATAAGGTGATTTAGCGGGGAAGCAACTCTTGCGAAATTTTGTATAAATCTGCGGAAGTATGATGCAAGTCCGATGAAGCTGCGGAGTTCTTTCTGCTGTTGTGGACGGGGAAAATTTAAAACTGCCGAACTCTTTACGGGATCCGGTTGAAGTCCTTTTTTACTCACGACGTTGCCTAATACTTTGATAGATTTGTTGGCGAAAGTGCATTTCTTTGTGTTTATCTGCCGTCCCGCATTGGAAAGACAACTCAGTACTTCGTCATACAGCGTAAGTGTTGGTGAAATGTACCTGAGAAAACAACAATGTCATCCAGGTAGCAGAGACACGTTTTCTACTTAAGACCACGAAGCAAGGTGTCAATCATTCGTGCAAACGTGGCAGGCGCGTTACAGAGACCAAATGGCATCACGTTGAACTCGAAAAGCCCGTCTGGGGTGGAAAACGCCGTCTTCTCTTTGTCATCCTCGTGCATTGGGATCTGGCAATATCCCGAGCGTAGGTCGAAACTCGAGAAGTACTCCGCTCCTTGGAGACTGTCCAAAGCATCGTCGATGCGCGGCAACGGATAAACGTCTTTTGGAGGGACCTTATTTACTGCACGGTAGTCGACACAAAAGCGAACTGTTGTCGACTAACACAACCGGCAATGACCAAGAGCTTGACCATGGGCGGATAACGTCGCGCTTGAGCTTCTCAGCGACCTGCTCTTTAATAATTTTTCTTTCGCGTGAAGAGGCGCGGTATGGTCGCCGGCGTACAATCGCTGAGCCATCTGTCCCAGTTGGGTGAGCGGTCATATTCGTCTGTTTTAGTGTGTTAGCAACCACGTCAAAGGATGCAAGGTGCTTCGCCAGTGCCGTGAGCAGCTGTTCTGTTTGCTCAGATGTCTGATCGGGGCTTATGGTTGCAGCGATACTAGACATACCACCCGAAGAAGCAAGGTCACACGCACGCGAAGGTGGTACAGCGTTGGAAAGGGCCGAAACAGGCTCTCTGCCAACCACAGCAGTGACGGTCATGCCTTTAGGCAACAAAAGTGGCTCTGTGGTAGTGTTCCGAGCGGCCAAAGCTGCAGATCCTTGTGAAAAACGGACGAGGCATGTGGACATAGCAATTCCTCGGGGAAGCATACGGCTTGATGGAGACGCTATCACATCACCTGCGGAAATGCTGCCCGACGACACCAAAAGAACTTCCTCACAACCCGGCGGCAAAAAACAGTACGTCCGTAAGGTTAAGTTCTGCTGTCGTGAGTTTGGTGAAGGGGAAGGCTCTGTGCTGGAAATGTGAATGGCTGGTTGGCGACAGGAAATAACCGCAGAAGCTGAAGAAAGAAAGTCCCATCCAAAAATAATTCATGGGCGCACTCTGGCAAAACGGCAATCTCAATATGGTGACAATCGTCTCCGATGACGACACGCGCTGTGCAAGATGCGGCAGTCTGTATGACATTTCCATTTGCACTGCACAATGAAGCTCCAGAGTAGGGCGTCTTCACTTTTCGTAGCCGGCCACACAGAACACTATGCAAGACGGAGATACTAGCACCAGTGTCCACTAAAGCTTGTACAACAATTCCTTCTACAATTACAGGCAAAATGTTCGAGGGACACGCCGGAGGAGTTGTAGACAGTTCGCACGATGCAGTTTCCCCTCCATAAACTGCAGCATCTAGTTTTCCGGCTGGTAGTTGGCGTCGTTTGAGACAGGGCGAAGGGGAGAGACAAAGCGTCGTCCAGGCGAAGGGGAACGGCACCTAGACCCACGTTGACTGAGGGAAAAGTCGGGTGAATCCTGAGGCGATGGGGAGCGTTTGCGAGGTTGATAAGCAGGCCGTGGAGGGCTGTAGTTGTAGCGGAGATCGCTTTCGCAGGGCGCGTAACCCCGCCGCTTATCTTGCTGGCGCCGGTTGCAAAAGCGCGAGATGCGGGCGCGAATTCCACAATAGAAACAGACCGTGCGTTCGTTAGGCCGGAAATCCATACGCGGTCGCCAGTTGGAATATGTTGGTGACGCCTGGGCCGCTGAGGAGATCGCTGTGAGCTGTTTGAGCATTGGCGGACGTGCAGGAACTCCGATCGGTGAGACCGGGGGTCGCGAAGCTGCGTCCGCGTACGAGGGTGCGGGAAAAGCCACTGGGGGGTACAGCGCGGGCTACACGTCATCGACGGCAGCTCCTCTTTAATAATCCCCAGCAAATCAGTCGCAGGCTGAGCACACCGGTCACCATGAGAGCACGATGGGCCTTGCTTTTGGAGTTCCTCACGAATGATATCGCGTATGAGAGCACGAAGCTCCGACTCAGGAGGAAGACGAGCTGATTCCTGCCGTAGCTGCAGACGGATCGCTTGTAGATGGTGGAGGCGCTGAAACGAGGTTCGTACATCCTCCACGGAAGACGGATTTTGTAGAGCAAGTGAGTTGAAGACGAACTCTGAGATTCCCTTGAGTAGATGGCGAACTTTGTCAGCCTCTGACATGTCTGGGTTCACCCGACGGCAGAGAGCTAGCACATCCTCAATATAAGACTCAAATGTTTCGTCCGGACACCGCCAGCGGGCATCTAGTTTTCGATTTGCCTAATCTGAACGCGCAGACGGTGTGCCAAATATCTGGCGGATCTTCTCAGTGAAGGAGGCCTAATCAATTATGGTATGCTCCTTGTTAGGGTACCAGGTCTTTGCAACTTCATGCAGGGAGAGCCCTACGTTATGGAGCTTGAACTTCTCGTCCCACCTGTTAAATTGGCTGACTCGGTTGAATTCGTCAAGGCACTCCTCGACGTCTCCGCCACGAAGACCAGCGAAGCCGGGAGGGTTGCGCTGGCGGCAAGTCAGCATCCATGCCGGCATGATAGGGGCGGCAACATTCGGTGCGCCTTCTCGGTACATTGGACTGGGTGGCGGTTGCACAAGGCGACCTGAACGGAGCTCCAGGGGTGCAGGTAGGTCAGGGAGAGGTCAGGGTCGAAAGAAGCACCCTCCACCACTTGTAAGAAGACGGAAGACCCTGCACAAATCAGCACCAGTACCAGCGGACTAGGTTGAATGAGACCGTCGGTGACTCAACGGAATCAGCCACCCGTGACGATGGTTATCTACAGATGATGATGATAATGATTATGCACAGATATGGGATTGGTCCTACCGAATGACGGCGATCGGCCACAGCATGTAATTGTCCCAGAGCGCAATAATTGTCCAGTAATGTTGACTGCGCTTACACACGCTTACAATATATATATAAGAAAAACTATACATATAACTAGAAAATGCGTATAGACATATATTAAGACTTCAGAAATCCGATCATGAAAAACAATTTGCGTTAGGTAGTTTTTTTTGTCTGTGTGCATTGAGAAGAAATACAAATTGGAATGTAATCAACCTCGTCAAAAGCTAAAATCACGCTTCAGTTTGCAGTCCTTTATAAAATACCAAAACAGTTTTATTTTGGTACAGACATTGCCGCGACGAAGTAGTAGATATATTTTACTGTGACTAAGCGTATTCTTGTTTATGTAAAAGGAGAAAATATGTTTAATCTAATATAACCCCAAACACTTTCACAATGTTATTTTACCTTTTTTGTTTGCAGATTAAAATCAAAAACTAGTTTCTTTATGACTTTTGATGAGCTTCTTTAAATTTCTGTATTATATTAATCAACAATTGCAGAGTAATCGCGCGTAAAATGTTTTCCATAAAGAACAAGGTTCTTGTTATTTTCTCAAAGTATTGTTTTGTATTTTATGTACATGTTTGTGCACTTGCGTTTTATTGCGCGTGTAAATGTAACGCTTTGCGTTTATTCACATGTAAACAATTGCATTACCTCCATCTCTTTAAATAATCTGGCACTCGCGCATTGCATAAGTGTTATATGTTTCGTTGCAGTTTTCTAGAGCCTGGTTGTACTAGCCCACGTTACCGTTCATTTTTCGATGGACACACAACATAACAGTCAATATGTCTTTGAAGCCTGACGTTAAGAACGCACGCCCCCTAGCTCAGCATTTTTTAGAGGGGATGTCCGGCGGAGAAATACGTCAAGCACCACCGAACCAATTCATAAGCGCACTGGAAACGCAGGCGGCGAATCAAAGCGCATTGCAGTAGCTGCAGAACAAAGCCCTCGGAGGATGCGGTGCCAAAGCAAGGAGTCTGAGGCGGTAAATTGGAGGTGATTGCCTTTTCATTCAGACTGTGAGAAACTATTCAGCTGTATTCAGGCTGTCCTCGAAGAATTGGTTACTTGATATTGGAATACCCCGAACGTCATAATCTGTGATTTTATTATGTATATGACACGTTTTTTTTAGAAATTAGCCAGATAGTTAAAATGAAATTGAGTCGGATAAACCTGCGCCGAGAAGGAAAACTCGGCAACTTTCCCACAAAAAAGGAGTGGCAAGAAAATAGTTGTGACGATGCCTTGAAAACGTCTTCGAACATCGTAGTTCGTGCCGAAAATGAGCCACATCCTGCGGGTTCAATTGTAGTTTCCTTGTGGCTTCACTGTTTAGACTGTTTCGTGAGTATTTACGGAAGATTTTTTCTTTCGTTATGGAGCTGGTTTATTATAAATTCAGATGGCCATTTCGAGATCAGCGCGATCTCTGATCCCAGACGTCAATGACCAGGTCAACGGAAGAAAAAGTGAAGGAAATCAAATTGACGGATGTCCAACGATGATTTTATTTCGTCTCAGACTTCGAAACGAAGTCACACTAGTTACATTTATTTGTTTATTCCCATATGTATCATTTTACTGCCTAACCAAGTACCCGTTTCTTGCAAGCACTGGCAGATCTTCCTCCCTCCTCCTGACGATACGAACCACTTCATTAAATGCCAACTGCACTATAATTTTTCTTTATTAGTCTATGCTTTCAAAATCACTATGGCGAAATCCTAAGCTTCGTAATCACAGAGCATGATAGGTACCGTCTTTCAAAGTGCTTCCGAGCAGAGGACGTTTTCACCTGGGGTAGAGTCGCCGAAACAAGTTCCGCGCGGCCTGTGATGGAGGTTGGGTAACCTGTCCCGACAAGCTCGTGCTCTCTCGGCAGCTTGCCCGGTGCTCCGCCGGGAGCAGGGATGCGTACGCCAGGGGTGTCTGCTACACCACCGCGCTGTGCCGTCTTCGCCAAAATAACCGCATTGGTAGCAATGTCTGGATTTTTTTATTGCCATCAAATAGGTAAGAAGCCAACATACTAGTATTCACGCGCTTGCAAAGGTTGCGAATTTCGCAAAATTTTTTTTATTTGAA